>NW_010182196.1:21565-26392 GCF_000695765.1 Mesitornis unicolor | reverse complement strand
CAAGGTCCTGCACCTGGGTCAGGGCAGTCCTCGTTATGGATACAGGCTAGGAGATGATGTGCTGGAAAACAGCCCTGAGGAAAAGCACTCAGAGGCAGTGGTAGATGAGAAGTTGGACATCAGCCACCAGTGTGCATCTGCAGCTCAGAAGGCCAACCACATCCTGGGCTGCATCAGAAGAAGTGTGGCCAACAGATTGAGGGAGGTGATTCTGCCCCTCTACTCTGCTCTGGTGAGACCTCACCTACGTGCAGAGGAGGGCCACAAAGATGATCAAAGGACTGGAGCACCTCTCCTATGAAGATAGGCTGAGACAATTTGGGTTATTCAGCCTGGAGAAGAGAAGGCTCTGGGAGGACCTTATAGTGACCTTTCAATACCTGAAAGGTACCTATAAGAAATCTGGGGAAGAGCTGTTCACTAGGGCATGTGGCAATAGGATGAGGGGTAATGGTTTTAAACTAGAAAAGGGTAGATTTAGGTTGGTTATTAGGAAAAAGTTCTTCAATATGAGGGTGATAGATCACTGGAACAGGTTGCCCAGAGAGCTGGTGGAAGCCCCATCCCTGGAGATATTCAAGGTCAGGCTTGATGGGGCTCTGAGCAACCTGATCTGGTCACATTGTCCCTGCTTGACTGCAGGGGGACTGCACCAGATGATCTTCAAAGGTCCCTTCCAATCCAGTACATTCTATGATTCCATGATTCTAATCAAAGCAAACAACCGGCTACTACCGTAGAAAGCATGTATATGCTAGAATTGCAAAGGGGGGCAATGAAAGATATTTTAGCATCAGAAATAATTATTTTCCAGCAACTTCATAGTTTTTAGTTTTGCCTCACATAACTGGTTTTGCCTCACATAACTGGATTCCATGATTTTTCCAGCATCTTAGGCAAGAAACCAAAATAATTATAAGTTATGCTTATGAAGTATTTCTACTGATTTTGTTTCCCCTTAATTCTGCTGCTGGTTTTTTGGAAAGCCTTGGACTGAAAAGTTTGCTAAACCTGGTTAAAGTTAGCCAAAATGGATTTAAATCTGCCACAATCTTATCTGCCGCAACTAGACTCTAATCTTGTACATCCTGAAAGTTTAATGTAACCTTATTGAAGTCTGGGGAAAAGCTATTTTGTGTCTTGAGTACTGTTGAACTTGAATTTAAAATGTGAGATCATCAGAAGAAAGGCTGTTCTTTCATTAAAGCCATCCTGTAAACTTTTAACTATCAGATTTTTACCACAATTTGGTGGAAGCAGGCATTTGAAATAAAGATTTTACAGGATCTCTGTCATTTGACTTAATTAACCTCTGAAGAATCACAGGTTCCTCTAAAGAACCTGCTTCATGGATAAGCATAGTTTTCTCTCTTTCCTCATTCATTCTACTGTAACTGTTGCTCTAAGGTGATAAATTCTTGTTGGGAAATATTTGTCACTTTAGATTTCATCTGTCCAGTCTTCCGAGATGCAGTGTAATGCCATAGATCTTCCCAAATGGCAAGATACTGATCTTTTCCTAAAAAATGTTGAGTACCTTTCTACACAGTCGTGTATAAGTGAATTAATGATCTGCAATAAATCTTACATGCATTCACTTTCATTTCTCTATTGGTAATAATAGAATCCATTTCTAAGTCTGCACTGGCTAAAGCCAAAGGTCACCTTATGTGCCCTCATAGCAAAGAGGACCAAAGCACAAGGTTGTGATCTTCTGCTAAAAGCTCAGTCCCTCGGATAAGCACCTCCCAGTCCCTGGGCACATTGTTGGATGGCTGTGCAGAAGCCATAGTTGCCATTTCCTTAATTATCAAGGCCGGGCCCTTTGAAGGGACTGTGGCTTCTTTTGTCAAACATTTATTTGTTTGCCTGTAATGCTAGACTAGCAATCCGCCTTGCCCGAGTAACAAAGCCTATTCAAGGTTAAGAGGGAATTGTTCACTGTTCAGAGCCCTTCTTATAGAAAATGGATGATGCATTATGAAAGCAACAAGCCATTTTTAATAGAACTGTGTAACCAGAGATGGCAAAAAAATACCTACTTGTTCTCAGTAACTGATAGCTGAAAAACAGAAGACAGACGTAGGTGATTTCTGCAGCTGAGTGTGGTTCAAGGGCACTTCTCTTCATTCCTCCCATTCCATGTTCTGTACAGTCAAAGGCTTCTTGCGTCAATTAAAAGAAAGGCTAATGAATGGAGAAAGCAGAAAATCAGAGAAATACAGGGAAGCTATTTAAAAGTGCTTGTCTCAATCCCTTCCTTCACTCTTTTTCTTCCCTCTCTGCCCTCTTCCTCTTCCATCCCAATAACTTTGCACGCAATTTTCTTCCAATGGTTTTAAATCTTAACCTCCTCTGTGTTGTCTCTCTATAGGTTTTCAGACTGTGTTTATCATTGTATTGAAATACCTTATTATCTTGCATTAAGCACTATATCTAATGCCTGACAGGCAGTGTTTGTTTTCCTACCTTTCCCCAGAGACAGAAGTGAGTACTTGAGAGTTTTGTTTTGGAAACTCATACATGAACTAAGACATCATTAATAGCCATATAAGAAGACAAGGTAAAAGAAATGTGCTTTCTATTTTAGGTTGGAGGTGTCTGATACTCTTATTTAATTATCTGGGTGTGCTAGCCCTATTCTCTGTAGAGATGAGCTTTAGCCATATTATTCCTTTCCACCTGAGGAGAAGAGTTGTCCGCTGTGGTCTGCCTCCTTGTGCTTAAGTCAACTTTTGAATACTCCATTTCAGTGAGGAGGTGCCTTGAAGATGAAGCCTGTGACCAGCATAAATCACAGGCTTGATACATTTGTGGTGGCTGTGGTGCTGAGGAAAACCTGACTCAGCAGCCTGCTTTAGCTGACATCCTTCAGCGCTAAAGCGTGTTATGGAAGTATCAGGCATTTCTGTAGTCAGGGCCTGTGGGGACGGAAGGCTTGAAAGCTGAAGGTGGGCTGCAAATCATAAGTATGGCACTTAGGTCTGCTCAAGAACTTGCACTTATTTAACTAAACAGCTTGTTGGAGTAACCCTGAAGCACATCAAACTATATTTTTCCTCACAGGTTTTTACTGTTTTAAGTAAATCTAACCAGTGAAAACTTGTTTTTACAAGAGGCTGCATCTGCCATTCCACCAGCATACTCATTGTTTTTAAAATTCCTTCTGCTTTCACCTCAAGTCTTTGATTCCACTGTTGCATTTAATGTTTTCTTTCCTTGCCATATTCCTATGCTGCATCACCACAGACTGAATCTTGAGTATTCTTTAGTTCCCAGAAAGCTATTACCTAGCCAACAGCATACATATTTCTTTATCTAATGGGCTGCAAAACAATTACATTGTTCTGGTTTTCTTTATTTATGCTGTTTGTCAGTTAAGAAATAGGGATCAGACTGTAAAAGAAAAAACTAAATTAAAGTCTCATCCATCTCAGTTCAAGTTTTACGTTGGCCTAATTGCCATACTAAAAACCAAGTGCAGCATGCCAATGTTTTGAAAAGGCTATAACCTCTCAACAACTGCTGTTTCTTTTCTTTTTCTTAATGGGCAGTTATGTCAGATATCCCAGATGGAATCATAAGGTCTATATGTCAGAGGAACAAACACCAAACTATTTTCCCAACTATTTTCATTATCCTTTTTTTTCCATCATGCCCTGTGGTCCCTTTTGTTTGAAATTAAATATTTCCTGTGCTTATTACCCTAGGCATAAAGCTCTTTTTCATAATTTCATAATTTATAAATCATGTCCCCTCATTTTCATATTGTTTAATTGTATGTGAAGAGTTCTGATTAGTTGTATCAATCCTCTTTATAATCCTAAGTATAAAAATGAGGTACTATAAAAACTTCACGTCCACTGAATATAAGCCCTTTTCCTCAATCTGCCAGGTGGAACAAAAATAATTTAATCCAGTTACCATTCTGATCATATTATAACTTGCCCAGTTAAAATACATTATGGCAACTTTTTAGTGGGTAACTAGTGCAGTATAGTGTTATTTAACAAGCCAAAAGAGCATCTTGCTTACTCCCTCCCTCTTAGCTGCAGGGTGGGTTGGTGGGTATTTATCTCAAGAAATTTATCAAGCCCATTAGATACAAGAATGTAGTATCTGTGACTGTCATACTTGAATCCAGAGTTGGTGGGTTTCTTCCATACACAAAGCTGAGAAACAGAAGAAACAAAAATTAGAAAAGGGAAGGGCTCTCAAGATGCTGCTAGAACTGAATGTGAAAATTCTCTTTGACCCTGCTAGGATGTGTTTGCCTTTCCATTTAGATATGTGGGCACAGAGTAATTTTTTCTTACTAAAGGAGGGGCATGAGGTGGAAATTTGAGGTATAGCAAGCCACAAGCAGTTTTCCCCTTCCCTCCATTCCCACCCGTGTTGCTGCTAGGTGAGGGGAAGAATACATAGTAAGTACGCCAGGAAAAAAAGCTGCAGACAGGCTAATTAGTCTTAACTCAGTCTATTTTAAAATAGTCCTAACTCATAATTTGCAATATAAGCTAACCAGACAACTTAAGAACATTTGTAGTTGAGAGGGTGAATAAGGGCCCTTTGTGCTCCTCACCTTAAAAATATTTGATTGCTAAACAGTTTTATTAATTAGTCCTTTCAGCATCTCTGTGACATAGATGAAAGAGTATCTATCTATGTTCTGCAGAGTGGGAAACAGAGAGTTTGGGTAGCTTACCAAAAACCAAAGAGCTAATGTCAGGGAGGAACAGAATAATGGTTGGAGATGTTGGTTGGTGGCAGCTACTCTATGTGATGAGCATCGTTTATCTTTCACGCTGGGCTCACACCACTAGAAAA
>NW_010182196.1:16985-21534 GCF_000695765.1 Mesitornis unicolor | reverse complement strand
CTGTAGCAACTGGTAACTTCGTTCTGTGGACTGGCAGGCGTCTCTTCTAAGAATCTGGATGTGGTGATGATTTATATATGTAACTGATCTCACTGTTTGGAAGATGCCACTGGGCTGTTTCTCAGCATGCACCACAAGGGTACTTGGGCTCTTCCTGTAATGGTACTTTGTCCAGTCACTTGAGTGCCTAGGCTAGAGCATATGAGCTGATAGAAGGAGGATATCTTTATAAATAAAATCAATTATATCTTATTTTAGCATCCAAGTGTGAAGCAAGCTGGGACCAAAAACCTTCTTCAGTTTCTGTAGACTTTGGTTTGCCAGCATCTTCCATATGACCCCAGATAGGTCTGCCTGCTTCAGCATCCTACTTTTTACTAGCATTTGAAAAGCAGCAGTGTGAGAACTTTGCCCAGTCTTGTGCAGGGTTTCTCTAAACAGGGGGCTTAGAGCAGAAGTGCCAGATTCCTCTTTGTATCTTTGGAGAGCCTTTGAGCTCTCGATTTGCATTTCCTTTAGTTGTAGGCAGTAGGGTATAACACAGTCATGTACTTTGGATAATTTTTATTTTATTAATTTTTATTACTCCATTAAGGTTATATGAAGAACTGTTCAGTCTAGTACCTGTTGCAGTTTTAGTACATTTGACTTTTTAAAAACATCCTTTTATGTCATATTAAAGCATTTATTAAGGCTCTTTAAATGTAATGAGTAACTAACTTTAAATAGACAATCAGGAGCAATGTCTTCTGAAAAATCTCAAAGGGATTAAAGTGGTCATTGTAATGAATAAATAAATAGAGGACAATGACCTTGCAAAATCTGAACCATTTATCAAAATGTTTTTATTTTCAAGGGGGCAAAATGAGCTTTTCCTGTATTTGAATGGTTAAAAATTCTGGAACAAATGTCTTTCCCTGTGGGAAAAACATTGTCACATTTACTTCAGCTCAGTTATTCCTGTAAGGATTAAGTTATTTGTATTGCAGAAAATGCTCTTGCTAGAACAATTAGCTTTCTGGGGAACATAGCTTACACCTTTCTAGAGCCTATGTAATTAGGACTGAGGAAATAGGTTCATCACTAGTGCTGCTATTTCATTACTGAGTAATCATTTGTACCTAAACACACGACTCTTAGGAGAATGACTGTGGCCAGCTATGCTAATCTGTCTCCTCATTTACACTACAGTGTGTTTAACAGTGTACTTTTTGAGATGGGAAAATAAACGCAGCTGAATTCTGAATTCCTTGTGTTGCTAAGAGGTTGGTTCAGTTTAAAAAATCAAAGCTGTGACAAGCTACCCCAAACCATTTCATCAACTTCTAAACAGGAGGCCCTTAAACAGAGGGATCACAACATGGGACACACATTTGCTGCTTTATAGGGTTTGGGTATCAGAAGAGATGCCTCTTGTGAGAATTAAGTTGCCTGGCAGCTCTGGACCTTAGACTGTAACTTGGAATTTTGGATGCAAAATTCCAGGAGGTCTTTCAGTCAGGGCTGGCAGAGAGGCAGGACTGCAGGGCACATTGCAGCACTCTCATCCTGATCTCGCTGGTCTTAAGCTTTGGCCTGCTTAGTTCTTTAGAGGCAGCTTAGTGTAGCCGTTCACACAGGGTTACTCTGGCCATGTGTAGTCTCTCCAAGGAGACTTTGAAGGGAAGACACTGGAATAGTTTAGGTACCTCCAGGTAGTTTGTTAAGCAGTGTGTTTTTTAAAAAATTTTGGACTTCACTGACCAATATCTACCTGAAGTCAGTTGCAGGTGCTTTTTGGCTCTGGCTATGTGCTCTAATTCACCACTAGTATCCACTCTCATACACAACTAGGTAAAACTCATTAATTCATTTCACTTCAGAAAAATCCCTACATCCCACTGATTCAAGAGAGGCTTTTGCACCTCCCTCACACCAGATGGGCTCAAGTGTATTACTGACTTGGTACTCCTTTAGCAGTGAAGCACAATAGCAAAGATTACCTTAGAAATAAAAGACAATTAACACTTCAAGAGTTAGCTACAAACCTGAGGCTTATGGTCTTTGTTACTACTTTGGAGCATGTGAGTAGTTTAAAGATGCTGAAAGGGGAATTTACACTTTATTTGGAACTTTTCTTCATACACTCAGGTCCTTTTACCTAAAGAATCTTCTCAATTTGTAATGTTGAATGTCTGCTGTGATACTAATATTATACAAAATCAAATTTGGTATTCCTTATCCTTAGAGCCCTTAATCTTGTGTAAAATATTCGGCTTCACTGAGTAGAGAACTTTTAACTTTGTTGTGTACTGAAAAATTGAATATCGATATCGGAGGTAGAGTGAGTAGGAAACGTACTTCCATTATAACATACATAATTTTTGAGAGGTTTGCTTTTTGCTGTTCTTCAGTATAGTGTCAAGACTTCAGATACCTTCTTCATACACTTACTAGTTCTCTTTTGAGAAAGGCAGAGGCTAATCATGCTATTTTTAATAAGGGACTACTCAGCTATCTGTCATATGGCAACTGTGGGGTCAACTTTCACCAGAACTTCTGCTGCTCCTGACTCAGGTTTGTTCATCCAACTGAAAGTTTCCCATTCTCCTAGTGCTCTTCCTGTAGTGCTTTCTCACCTTGAAGAATACCTGCCTGCCATGGAGCAAAAGGGCAGATGATAGCGGGGGCCAAAAAGGAGACAAAGAAAAAGTCAGTTACCAATGCTCCTTTCAGAGAAACTGGCACAGAAGATGCTTTCCTGTCGCAGGTCTGAAAGGAAAATGGCAATCCTGTCATCTTTTCTAACAGATGAGGAAAAGGCAGAAAACTGCTGGGGTTAGAAACAAGGTTTCATATATTTTTTAAAGCTAATGTGGTACTATGATTTAGCTAAAGAAGCAAATCTGATTACACAAAGTAGCCCAGAATCTGTTATACCCACAAAGTAAATGAAAGCTGTACTTTCTTACAATAGCGTATTTCCCACCACCTTCACTAAAAAATCCCCAGGAATCCAAAACTTATGAGCATAACCAGCACAGAGCTTTGAATTGCACTCTGGAAGTGAAGAGGAAACTCACTAATGAACCAGCTCATGCAATCTTACATTATTTGTGTTTTTTGTCTTTCAAGCAATTAACTCTGTTCATTCTCCACTCTGCTGAATAGTAGTATCTGCCAATGGAAAACTGAGGAGGTGGATAATAAGGCTGTTAGGAAACCTTACTAAACAAGCAAATTAAAACTCTCAATTTCTTTTTAGATATGTGAACAGCAAAAAGCTTCTAGATGAAAATGTTGGACACTGAGGATCTTATCCTTCTCAAGTAAGAGTAATTGAAGGAAGGCCAAGGAAGAGTTACTATTATGATCTGAGCAATAGGGAGCCTATTGCATTACAAGAGACTAAAGGACTTCTCTAGCTTCAAAAAGGCTTGCTTACCCTTCCAAGTTGAAAACTATCTGTAAGCAAACAACAGAAGTAAGTATCAGGAAGGAAGACAGCTACTTTAATGATAATGGCACAAGAATGAATTGTTATACACTTGTTAACAATGAATTTAAACTGAAAATTAGAAGAATGTTTCTATCAGAGCTGTAAGGCTCAGAAATATCCCCCCAGCAGAAACAGTGGGAACAAAGAGTATGACCTGGTGTAGGTTGAGCCTGATCACTTCATGAAGCATAGTCTCATTTGTAGGGGTAGCAGGTGCTCATGCTCTATGAATTTGGAGGTGTTTCAGTTCTGTAGCTGAGGTTCCTTTGTCGCTGTGAAGACCCATTCAGATCAGTCAGCCACTTCTCAATTACTTAAATGCCATCTGGATTAGACGACTAAGTTTGTTCTCCTTCATTTCTGTTTCACTAGCTTCTATTTTAAGACAGAAATAAATGGAGTAGTGTGATAGTCCTTCATAGAAACACATGAATGTCCACTCCTTTACTCATTAACATAACAAGCTGGTCTTCACAATATTCTGCTGCCTACAGGAAAAGTTGTGTCTGAAACCATTTTTGCTGAGACCTCATGTCAAAGGAGTCTACAGAAATGCAGAGTCAACAGTGAGTGTACAACTTCTGCCTGTGCAAGAGGAGAATATGGCTTGGCTGGGATGGTCTTCCCCAGCAGTGAGAAAGTCTCACCTTGCCTGTTAGTGGGTTATGCACAACAGCATTAACAGAGTCCTGAGACAGCATGGGGTTGGATTATGGAGAGCTGGAAAAGGATCCTTCAGCAATCTTGCAGTGGCTGGTTATATGATGCAGCAAAGTAAGCAATCATAAAGTATTTGGGAGAGTGAAGGGAAGGGGGAAGTGAGGAGAGCAACGGCAAGAAGGAGGGAGGTAACAACACTTCCTTGTGTGTCAGGTGGCAACAGCAATAGAGTTGAGGGGAGCACCTGAATTCCAACAGGAAAAGGCAAGAGGACCCCAGTGAAGGAGAAAAAAGAGTAACTGATTCCCAATGGGGAGAGAAAGCGAATAGCAGGGGTTACCTGGCATGATGGGCAGGGCAGGGCAGAGTATCCCAGAGGTATTGCTGAAGAAGGGAAGAAGCAATATGGGA
>NW_010182196.1:0-16954 GCF_000695765.1 Mesitornis unicolor | reverse complement strand
GCAGGAGCAGTTTAATGGGATGCTGTGCCAGCTCACCAGTACTTTCAGGGTCTGGTTTCTACTTTGAACCAAGGATAAGCTGAGCTTGTGGATCCCTGACCTTCTCATGCAGCAACTGCCCTTACTTGGCTCTGGCAGGAGGAAGAGGTATGAGTAGGTGAAGGCACCTCGCAGCCCAGGAAGATCAACCTCATAAGAGAAGAACCCACAACCTTATTGCTTTCAGAGCTAGCCACAAAACTATTTACTTGGCCATGTGAAAGCTCCCCATAATTTATTTTCACAAACGAGCCTACAGGTTAGATGGTTGATTTCTGCAGCATCCTGTAAAGACATAATAAGAGCTTTTTCCTGGTAATTACTGGGAAGCACTTAAGCACTGTTAGGGTGGAAGACGAAACATTAAATAGAAAGAACTTTCTCTGCTGCAGTTTTCACCCTTAAAACAGCAGTTTTTAGCTTCATGAAATTTTTCTTACATGTCTAAGCACACCACGCAGATGGTAACAGTGCTTTTCTGGATGCTAAAAACCCAGTCCCAGGTCCTGGTCCCTGACAATGGCTGAAAGCTATCCCATCAGTTGTGTCAGCTTTGCCTTGAGATAAAGAATAACAGAGACCAGATCTGGGGAGAGAGAGCTTGCAAAAAGAACAGCATATTTTCTCCAAGACAAAACTTTTAAAATATATATACATACTGAGGAATTTAATGTTAGTTAATCCTCTTCTGTGAAAAACAATGATTCATTAGAAATGTACAGGTTATCAATTAGGACAATTGTTGGCCCATTTCCAGTTGGAAAACCAATGTAACTCACTGATTTACAGCTAATGTCTTAGATTTAATCTTGGCCAGGAGTGTATTTTAGCAACAGAGCTTGATTTCTGCAAAACATATTAAACAAACCCCAAATACCTAAATATAATTACTGGATTCAGAAGAAAGATTTTAAAAATGCAATTTATTGGCAAAGATCACATGACATTTTCTTAGCCATTAGGATTGAAAAAGAACAGACTGGATGCCTGCCAGTCCTAGAAGTGTGGAAAATTAGATGCCATTTTGCACACAAATCAATACAGTAAGTGGGAAATCTCAGGTCCATCTGCAAATCTAGCTGCTAATTGACTCAATTAATCTCTGATCCTGTTTCCACAAAATTATATGCTTAGAATAAGGAGACTGACAGTGCGGTGGATGATTAGAGAATATTGCTTTAATGAGCCTTGCTCAGCCATGAGCAGTTAACTGACCATTAATCTTCAGAAGGAAAAGGGACTGGCTCTGCACTTCCAGCAAGGGAAAGAAAAAATTTTGACAACAAAGAAGGCTTTTAAAGAACTGCTAAAAATGTGATTAGATGCACTGATTATTATTATAACCATTATCCATCTGTGGCATGTGCTAACATCTTTCACTGACATCTACCTTCGTTCCTTATGCAGACCATGAATTCTGCAAAGATTTGCTTTCTGAAGGTGTTAATGCTGCCTCTTTTCTTAATACTTCGTGCTCCAAATATGAGATCTGTCAATGGAGGACACTCTGAGCAACAGTTCAGTTGACAAAGTGTAAAAATAGGTACATCATAACGAATTGCCACTGCTCATGCAAACTGTGAAACAAAGGTGAAGATGATGACGAAGATAGTACTCATTTTCTTGGAAATTAACTGTACACTACAAGTAGATTGGGATTGCCTCTGCTGTCGCTGTACATGGAAAAACCCTAGCATCTTACTGTATTTACCTGTGGAGGTACAGAGGACACCGAGGAAACCACTACAGGAAGGCAAAGGACAGTTAAGGGTAATTGTAATAGGATTTCTATATATAGTAAGGATGTGCAGCCACTTTTAGCACTTAGTCATTCTTTCCTGGTAGAGGATGACAAACTGTCTGATGTTTCTTCAAGAGCATTTTAGAAGATAACCATTTTCAGAGTTTATAGATTATTACTTTATTAAGCATCATGCATTAGATACTAGGCCATTAAAACAAACAAGGATCATGGATATGAGGATGAATTTTAAAAGTTCAAGAAACAGAGCCTAAAAAAATAGAGGTAGAGGTGGAGCTGAAGAGATAAAGCATGATTTCTGTACGTACTGTTTTTTTCTATTACCTCAACCTGGAAATGAAGTTGTTTATGTATTTACTCTCAACTGCTTAAAATATAACCTTTCAAAAAGCTTATCCAGGTTATAGCCTGATCATTGGCTTTTAGCAGTAATGAATACCCAGAGGCAGATTATGATTTTAGAAAATTTAGCAGGGAGAGTCTCATGCACCAGCTAGGGACTAGGTGATTTTTATTTGTCTTTTGGTATAGCTCCAGGAATGTGCATGGAGTTTTCCATGGCAAAGGAAAAGGTCAACTGCTGATCCAAAGAGGCTAAAATTGTAATGTGGTATAGCACCTTAAAGCCATGATAAAGCGCAGCAGAACAGTGCACAGGAGTGTAAGAATTTTACTGGTGTCAGTATAGAATATACATAATTTACTGACTGCTTTTTTACATAAACACATACCAAAATGCATCAGCTAATGTGCTTGTGAATACTACTTAGCGTTGGAGGGAACTATCAAAGGGAGAACTCAAAGGACATGAAGGGTGGGAATTTGTCACTGTATTATATTATAGAGGATGATGTTTCTGATTCTGTAAGATGTTTAAGATATAGCTTATCAGTTTGGCAACTAACTGCAATTGTGCTTAGTGCAATTCTGGAGGAAGCGAAGTCTGATCCCAGCAAATGTACATGCTATTGAATGGTAACGATATTCTGTGAAACCAAGTGAAATACCGACTGTGTGTGTCTCTCCTTTCCCTGACAGTATTTCAGTATACATTGTTTATTTTTGCTTTTGAATAGCAAACTATGTAACGTAGGAAGATCTATTTGATTTGCATGGGCTGTCAAAATACGATACCCTTCTATAAGTCTCTCCCTCCTATGCTACCATTTCTGTAGCCAGTCAAGGTTTAAGTTCCAGACCTTCACAGGACTGTAGGGTTGCAATAACCCCCACCTGCCACTGTTCAGAGGTCTTCTTGCAGAACCGGGAGCTGCCACTGCAGGGGTGCAGGCTGTGAACATGCACTGGTCATCAGGCAAAGGCAAAAGGATAAGGTCCTAATTGGGACTGCTCATTTTGGCTTGTAATCACAACTGACAAGAGAATTTTTAAAAAAATAATCTCATAAAAACCAATGAACTTTGATTTGTTAACCCTCCAACCTCAATAAAATGTCAAGTATTTGTGGCATCTTGCTTTTGCTCCTGATCTCATCAGTAGCCTCACCAAGTCACTCAGACACACACACTCAGCTGTCCATTGCACCCTGTTCAATGGTTGCCAAACATCACTTTCTCCCACTTCCCTTCCTCTTTTCCTATCTGCATTCTGTTGTTGTGACTTATTACAGACCTGTATTTTTCAGAGTCTTGAGTCATGTGGAGCACTCATTTAACCAAAGCTGCAAATTATTTTACAAATTATTATGAGGGACCCAGTTTTGCTTCTGTTAATATCTGCAGCCTCTGTGCTGCAGTGTGACTGAGAGCAGAACCTGTGTCTGTATGTGGCAGCCTTACACAGCTGTATTCCAGCTTTTAATGCTAGCAGGAAGGTTTCCTAAGCATGTGAATGTAACAAAGTGCTACAAATAGCAGGCCAAATAGCGATCAAGCCTATGAGAAGGCTTTCTGTTTCATTGGTTTGTCATTCAACTGAGAGGGAGGAGAAAATCTCATAGGATTCTTGTGACCCTTTCCTCAGTTTAGACTTGGCTTTCTTGCAGACAGTCCCTTGCAAAAAAATATGCTATCCTTTCTAATTATTTTACCACTCCCTTCCCATGGGGATTGACCTCTGCAGTGTATTGTCTCAGGACATAGTTGTCTTTCATACCTGTGATGTGCTATAGGGCACAAAAATATGAGATCCCTCCTGTTCTTGAAAGAAGCAACCAAGAAAAGAAGGGTGAAGGTGTTTTCTCTAAAGGATGAGGATGTTTTCTCTGGGGTATGAGAACCAGGCAGGATGAATGACAACTGTGATAAACTTCTCCTCAGAAGTTCTGATTGATTTGATGGGATTTCTCTACCACACACCCTAATAAAGTCTGGAAATAGATGTGAGCATAACTACATAGATTTCAAAGTGAAGCACAGCATTATATTTTATAAACATAATTTTTTGATGCTATTGACTGTCAAATTGTGTCACTAAGAATTTGCTTTTAAATTGTCAAACCAAACATACATGTACAATGATGACAAATTAAATCTGCAACAGAAGGTGGAAGGGTTTTTCCTTTTGAAACTGAATTTATTGCTTTGGGAAGGCATCGGATTGATGGATATTGAAGTGCTCTATTAATTCATAGAACAAGTGACAAGCTTCCCCTCATTGCAGCTTTCTTCATATTCTCAAAAAGAGCAGCTCCGCAAATCTACTTGCAGCAATGATAAAAATTTAAGACACAAGGTCAGAAATATACTGTAATTTGTCTGGTGACAGTGTTCTGTTCCAGTAACTTTGTATCTTTCATATCAGTTGATTAATGACCTTGGGGCATTAGGTGTGTGCTGTAGAGTGACAGTCCTACAATGTAAATATATTCAAAGGCTCAGAAAATAAAATGTGTGCTTAGCCAATGGCAAGCAAGCTCATTTCTAAGTTCATATGTCATGGGGAAATATTCTGCACCAATGACAGATCAGAAATGTCAGTTATTTATTTTTCTAACCAGAAGTTGCTAAAAGGGGCTGTTTGGGGAATACAGTGGTAAGTAGCTTTTAGCCCTGCTTCAAACACAGGGTGCTTTAATCAAGCCCTCAGTTTTTCTAACAGGTCCTCTGGACCTCAAAGAAAAATAGCATATTGTTCTAACAGACCCCATCTCTCTGCCCCAGCGTATCTCTTCCTTTTTTTTTCTCTCTTAAGGCTCATCTGTTCGTGGCTCATACTTGTCGCTGCCCTTCAGCAAATGCAGTCAATCTCTCTGCTCATCCCGGTCTGCGTTAATAGCTGTTATCTGCTGGCATTTTCCACTGTCACTGGACAGCAGGGCTGTAAGGGAAGAGCTTTCTGTGACTGTGCAGAAGCGAAGCACCCAATTCTTTCCTTTCTTGCCTTCCCACTCAGACAACCCCATGAGCCTGCTTCTCCCACATCCACACCACAGGTCTGCCTACAGGGCAAGTCTGGATTCAGTTGGCTTCTCTGTGACTTTCTAAGTAGCCATTTTGGATATGGCCTCTAAATCTTTTTGAGGTTGGCCTCTCAGTGATTTGTTTCTACCATATCAATAAAACTTATGAAAACGGAGCATGCAAAAGTTTATTTTGTAATGGTGGGACTTTGTTCTCTTGGTTAAACTTAGAAAAGCTCAAAACAGATATCTAGGAAATACTTTTTCCTTAAAGAGACTTTTCATTCCCTGATATAATATACTCTATCAGTTTTCAGGTAACAACGAGAGAAAGGTGTTTGGCAGAAAAATAAAAAAAATGTTAGCAATCAGCCTAGCACAGCACAGAAATAGCTATAAAAGAGTCTTGGGAAATTCCAAACAATAGATATTTCCCAAGTAGTCTTTTTATTATAATTGTGTTTCATTCTTATTTTTACTTTGGCCGTTCTCAGTTCCAGGAAACCCTTTCAATAGCTATTCACCTTATCTGCTAAATTGTTTCATTCCAAAGGGCATTTGAATTTACTAACTGTATTACCACTTGCCACACAAAATGAAGAAATGGTGGTCTTCACATACAATTTATAGCTATGATAATTTTGCTGTGGCTTTTTACTTTCTGTGCTAAAATCAATTTCTGCTGTATCTAGCAAGTCAGAAGGTGTGACTTTCAGTACTTTGTGGTAACAAGATGTTCTGCTACATGGAACATAAAACCAGTCTTCAGAGTGGAAATTTTTCAGCACTTAAATAAAACCAAAAATTATGGTAACTACTTTCCACATGTTATATTATTTATTTATGAGCCACTCTCCTCCTTTTATCTGTTTATTAGGTGAATTCTGAAAAGTAGTAGAAGTTATTGTTGCATGTATAGAAATTGCCGGTAGTCAGTTCAGAACTAATACCATTGAAGATGTGGTAGCAGGGTCGTAGGTTTCCCAAAGAACTAATCCTTTGAAGTTGCTGTATATCCTGAGGTTGATAGCCCCACATCCTTCATGCGGTGCTTTAGAGTTCTACATGCAAATTGCTGCTGGTAGGAAAAAACAAGGCTTTTCTAGCTATCAGCTATAAAAATTAGTCTAGAGCTTAAATGCCAAGAAAAATTATTTCTAACCCATCCACTACTATGCAAGATTGTGCAGTTCACATTAGCAGCACTGAAGCTGCAGCTCCAGCCAGCAGAGGGTCTTTGCTGGTAAGATCAACCATCAGCAATCTGAGATCTCCGAGAACTCGGAGAAGTCCTTACCCTTGGCAGAAGAGAATCAGATTAAGGAACATTTAAACAAACTGGATATACACAAGTTGATGGGACCTGATGGGATAAACCCACAAGTGCTGGAGGACCCAGTCGATGTCACCACGAAGGCACTCTCAGTTATCAGCAGGGCAGTGATCAGGAGAGGTTCTATGTACTTGAAGAAAGCAAATGTCACTCATATCTTCAAGGGCAAGAAGGAAGAAATACAGACTGGTCAGCCTCACCTCAATCCCTGGAAAGGTCATGGAGCACATCATCCTGGAACAGGAATCATCCTGTTTCCAACTATATTAAGGACACAAAGGTGGCTGAGAAATGGATTTACAAAGGGGAACTATTAGCTAACCTGATAGCTTTCTACAATGACATGGCTATCATGGTGAGTGTGAGGAGATTAGTGGATGTTAATAAGGCTTTTGACACTATCTGCTATAACATCCTTGCTGATAAACTAATAAAATACAAGCTAGGTAAGTGGGCAGTGAGGTGGACTGAAAACCAGCCTAACTGCCAGACTCAAAGGGTTGTAATCAGCAGCACGAGTCCAGCTGGAGGCCAGTCACAAGTGGTGTACCCTAGGGGTCAATACTGTGACCAATACTGTTTGACATCTTCATTAATGACCTGAATTATGGGAAGTAGCACACCCTCAGCAGGTTTGTGGATGATAAAAAATTAGGAGGACTGGTTTATAAACCAAAAGCTTGTAGTTCCATTCAGAGAGACCTTGGCAGGCTGGAGAAATGAGCTAACAGAAACCTCAACAGAAGAAAAATCAAAATACCTGCACCTGGGGAGGAACAGCCCCAGGCACCAGTACATTCTGGGGGCTGAATCTGCAAAGAAGCCTTGCAGGAAAGGAACTTGGGGTCTTGGTGGACACCAAGTTGAACATGAGCCAGCAATGTACCTTTGCAGCAAAGAAGGCCAACGGCATCTGGACTGCTTTAGGTCGAGTGTAGCCAGCAGGTTGAGGGAGGTGATCATTCACCTCTACTCAGATGTAGAGTGGCCATACCTGGAGTATTGTGTCCAGTTCTGGGATCCCCTGTGCAAACAAAACACAGACAGACTGGAATGAGACCTTCAAAGGGCCACAAAGAAGACTGAGGGCTTAAGGCATCTGTAATAAAAGGAAAGGCTGGGAGCTGGGGATGTTCAGCCTGGAGAAGGAAAGGCTCAAGAGGAATCTTAATAGTGTGTACACACACCTGATCAAGGAAGGGGATAAAGAAGAACGAGCCATAATCTTCTCAGTGGTGACCAGTGACTGGACAAGAGGCAATTAGCACTAGTTAGAAAAACCAGGATATTCCCTTTAAATGTGAGAGAAAAACTTATTACTGTGAGAGTGGTCAAACACTGGAACAAGTTGCCCAGGAATGTTGTGGAGTCTCTGACCTTGGAGACAGTCAAAACCTGACTGGACATAGCCATGAGCACCCTCCTCTAGTTGACCATGACCTGCTTTGAGGGTGAGGGGTGGTGGTGGAGTGGATGATATCCAGAGGTCTTTTCAAACCTTAGTAATTCTTTGATTCTGTAAAGTTCTGTTTCTGACATGGGTTGGTGAGTTTTGTTTTCAACTTAATTTTGGGAAGGATTCAATAGTAGAAGCCATTGCACATATCTAGCCTGAGGATACCCCACTGAGTAATATGAAATTCCCTTGCAATTAGAAAAATGAATTGTTCTCTTCCTATATACATTATCTACAAGCTAAAAGGTGACTATGCTGTGCTTATTATTTAATCTTAATTTTTAATAGATCATATGCAAATTAGTAATTATATGAATCATAGAATCATAGAATTGTTTGGGCTGGAAAAGGCCTTTAGGTTCATCATCATAAAATGTCATAAACATCAGAATTCAGATTATTTCCTCTTAAACTTTACACCCTTAATTTTTATGAACTCATTTAAAAGTGGCATCCCCCTAAATTCAGTGTAGAGGGAAGATGAGCACTTTTCCTTTTGTGTCTGTGGTGGTACCTCCACACCTGAGTATATGCAAGTGCCCCAGAAGGTGAAGTGCTGAACACCCTGAGTCAGCCTTATTTTAAAGGATTTGGGTATTACTTTGCTGTGCATTGTGATCTATCTGTTAAACATTTGTACTGACACTCATCCAATGTAGGCAAAGAGGTAGTTGAATTGAGAAGGTAGAATTTCACCATTGCAACAGGTGACACAGATCACCAGAGTCCACACAGTGATACAGTACCCCCAGGAGTATACTGGTGTTTCGTCCAGGTACTTATGGCTCAATTCTTAGTTTCCAATGTAGAGAGTCACAAATTTACTGTTTGAAATTTGTTTAGAAAAGCTTTTTGCTCTAAATGAAAATCTTCACATTTGTAGTGGTAATCTGAGACATTTGATTTCTAAAAAATACTTTTTTTAAACCAATAAACAGAAGAAAAGGCATGGAAAATATATTTATTTAATTTCATTTCACCCAAAATTTTCCTCAGTAACTGCTTACCCGTTTGTTCTATTGAGCAATATTTATGGTACATAATGAACATTTAATCACTGGTGAAGTACCTCCAGGCTTCATTCAATATTCTGTAGATACTCCTAATTTTGACATAATATTATATGGATAACTGTTCTAATATACAAGTCAGTCTTGAGACCCTTTTATTTTGCTTTTTCTGAAGAACAGGTCTAGTGTAAGGTCTAGTAATAATTTTATTCTTTTCTTCTTTGTCTTGATTCTATTAATGCTTGGCCTTGCTAAATGGGTATAAATCACAGTACAATATTACATTTAAAAGATTTCTGTATAACTGAATTTGGAGCTGAAGTGAGTGTGCTAGAAGATCTCTATTCCATCTTCCTCACAAAGAGAAATGTTGAAATGAGATCAGGTTGGTGAAACAAATCAGGAAATACTGCAAATTGATTTTTTAAAAAAAACACAGCAGAACCCCAGGGTGGTGGGTGTTCCAGGTATTTAATCATATTGAATGAGCAAGGAATCATCCTGTATTCATTTATTATACAAGTACCTACCTGAAATTGCCAGAGCCCATGGATTTCTAACATGGAACATATGCATTTTCATTGTTATTTTTGAGGTTTTCTTTCTTGCCATTCTCCCGTAGGTGGGATTGTCACAGGAATTAGCAGAGACAGAGAACATTGACATACTGGGAAGTGCAAGTGTTGGGCAAAGCAGTATGCAGTAACAAAGAAAGGAATCCAACGTGACACAATGCAGAACAGATGCGTAACAAAAATGTATTTTCCAGTAGAGTATTTCCAGCCCAGTTCAGATGTCTCCTAACTATATGCTCTTAATTACTTTAAAAAGCACTAGCAATCCAAATTAAGCTCCAGGAATATGATGTTTGACTGAGGCTTTCAGAGCTGACACAAATTCATTAAATCTTCCAAACCAATCCACTTTGTTACTTTTGCCACATCTGCAATTTTTTGTACAATAAAACATTGCATAAAGTGCTTAGTAAATTGCATTTAGCACCATGCCAGCAATGTAGCCCACAACTCTAAATGCTCCTAAATTAAGCCTTTGTCTTTCAGATTTGAAGATGTCTAACAGTGATATCTCTCTGTATAAGTGGATATACATGTATATATGTATATATGTGTGTGTGTATGTCTATATATGTATGTGTGTATATGTATATTCTATATATGAATGCTGACAGGTGCTGCATTTGAAATATAAGTGAAGATAAGCCTTATTTGTTCTTCCCTTCAAAAACAATACAAATTAAATGGAGAAAAAAAAACAACCTAATAACCAATTTCAGCTTTTGGAAGTAATATTAGTATCATATCAGAAGGACACTTATGAGGAGAGCAAAAGGAATTCATCCCAGTGCATAGAACAGAAATGAGTTAGGAATGCATTTTCACCATCTGCTGCTCTCATGAAATCTAGGGATTTGTAAATGACAGTTTTGTGTAAGAGTAATTCTGAGATTTGGTGACTTTGCTGCAGAGTCTGTAATCTTGAGACAATGTTCTGCTGTTTTAGACGTACATTTTATACATTTTAGATTACTCTAAGTATCTAAAAGACTGTGAGAGGTAACTAGTCTGAGTGGGTATCTTTGTCCTCCTCATCTGTACAATACACAAATATATGAACAGCTGTGGAGATCTGGAATGAAATCTTCGTAAGAGAGTGTTGAAATGGTAATTACAGGTAGTCACAGCCAATACTTCAGTCTCTTGCTTGTGATTCAATTGTTCCCTATCACTGCAAAATATTATCATTTACAGTTGTAAGCAGGTGTCTTTTAAAATTAAACTCACACTGGGGGAATATATTTTACGCTGTTATGAGAGGCTACCACAAAATCTGCTATGCTAAATGGCTCATTATATGTAAACTTACTGCCTTGACACTGCACAGGCATGTGTTCTGGAGAGATGCTGCCCATTGCTCTGAACAGCATAGCTTTATCTGTTACAAAATACAAAGGCTTCCAGAAGTCCCCATGTTTATTCTTCTCATGTACCATCTCAATGGTAATGCTGGGAGCAACAGCAGCAGCTGCCAGTCACATTTCTGCTCAAAAGGAAGCTATTGGCTTTCTACGCATTATTTATGCATTTTTCATTGTAGTTAAGTGATACACAGTTTAAGAACCCCTGGACCAAGCAAAGTCTTCTTACTTACTTCTATTCATAAGCTAAGCATAATATTTTTATTGCTGTTTTATTCATAACCAAGCAGCATATGTTTGCATCCAAGAACCATTTTTAAAGTAGGATAATCAAACCTAAAAATGCACTAAAGAGAAACCAATACAAGTAATACATGAACTCAAACTTCTGATCTAACCAGGACCGCTGATGGTCTGGAGCTGGTTTTATTCTGAACATGAAGTTTTGATCCTTACAGCCAGTGATCCCTGTTCTACAGCTACTGGGGAGCCCTTCCTGCTCCAAGTGAGAGTTAACTTCCACAGCTACGGAGGTTTAGAAAGAAGAAGGTTCTTCATCAAAGGACCTGAGATGCAACCTTCCCTAGACTTTGAAGGAGCATAGGCATATTTCATGGACTATAATGCAGCCCAGATCATTTGGGATTTGGTGACTGTTCCAGAGAGAAACTAGCAAAGGAAATCCGCTTAAGTGGCCATTAATATTTAATAAACTTTATTCAAATGACATCTGTTAACCAGACAAGCTTCATGGGCATCTGTTGTTCCTTCAGTTGGCATTCAGTTTGCTTTATGTGTCTGAGATAAGGATCAGATACCAATACTCTTGGTTCATTCTTCAACACTACTAATAACTGTGCATGTAAGCAATTGCTTAAGCTTTCAGCAGTAACAGACGTGACTCTGTAGATGTTTGACCTCTTGTCTATCAGCATAATTTCAGCTGTTCTGGCATTCAGCAGATCAGCTGTAAAAGCCATTAATAAAGCTTTTGTATTGAAAGGATTCAGAAGTTCCTTTCCTGATTGCATTAAGGTCATTAAGGTTTCTGGTTTTGTAGATGCTGTAGTTGAGATAGATAACCACACACAAGTAAATGCACATACAGATTGTCTTCGTATAAATTCCTGAAGAGGAAGTTTATAAATTGGTAAACAGGAATTTTAATGAACAAGCAAAATGTAGTGAAAAGGTGGTCCAGTGAGAACAACTCATAGTCTCCCAGCTTGTCAGGTTAGTGGAGAGCAGAGGAAAAGGATGATTTTAATTTTTTTTTCCCAGTTTGCTAATAGGCTTTTCTTCAAATGGAATACTTACACTTCCTTCTGCCATGGAAGATGTATAAAATAAATACATTTTTAATGTTTTCATGTTTTGACAACTTCTGCA
Organism: Mesitornis unicolor; assembly: GCF_000695765.1. Classification (NCBI taxonomy): domain Eukaryota; kingdom Metazoa; phylum Chordata; class Aves; order Mesitornithiformes; family Mesitornithidae; genus Mesitornis; species Mesitornis unicolor. The sequence continues at coordinate 4,668 of NW_010182196.1, read as the reverse complement.
AACAAATGCCTTTCAGGAAGGAAGAGAAGGAGAAGTCAACCATTTGTTGGAAATAGTTCTGATATTTGTTAGAGAAGTGGGGGAAAGTAAACAGCATTAATCTAAGCCACTCTAACGAATTGAACTACACAAACACTAGACTCCTAGATCAGTTTACCCATCTCAAGCCTTACCTTTATCTTTGAGGATTGTATTTATTTCACTGTGAGGAAATAAAAATTATTACTAGTGTGATAATCCAATTCTCATTTGATCTAAGAGCACTTTTTACCTTTCTTACCAATGCAAAAAGATCTTACTTATATAAATCATATGTAAAACTAAGGATTATTGAAAATAATAAATTGTATTTTTTAACCACGTAAAGAGCACTTACTGCTACACGGTGCCCAGAATTCATAAATGCCTGCATTCCCTCTAAAGGCACTCATATAAAAAACATATAAAGTAGATAATATATGGTTCTAAGCTTTGACCAGTAAAGATAGCATCCCCATCTTCCTGTCTTTCCAACTTATTTTTTGTGTTCATTCAGTATCAAGTTTAATCTAGATCCAGACATGAGTCTGCCAATTTTCTGTAAGGAGCTCACTTCAAAGTGAACTAGATTATTCCAGCAATGCAATGTAAATAGCAGTCAATAAACAATTGTAAAGAAAACAAGCAAACCAGTACTTTAGAGAGGCTGTGGTTGGTGTTAACAGTTCGTCCAGTGTGGTACCATTTCCAGAACCATTTAAAAATTGGTAGGAAGAATATCAGTACAGGTCCTTCAGCTGTGGCCAGCACAGCCCCAAGTGCCTGTGTGGCAGGACATGAACAGTAGCAGTAAGCCCATCTTTCATTGCTGAGTAAGAAAGAGCCAGCAAGATGCCATGATTTAAATGGGAACTGATCTCTGAAAGTTTATTGAATGCCAGACATAATTAATTGATCCTTATAAGTACAATGAAAAGCTGGCAGCTCCTATACTGTAGTTTTTATGTAGAAGTTTTATACAGTAGGAAATTTATAGCTAGGAAAAGTGAGGCCATAGACATGTTCTTCCACAGCCTTCCTGAGAAGCTGTTTCCATTTGATTCTCTTGAAATTTAAACAGCTTTTATCTAGAAAGATCACCTGGTTTTCAATTTCAGGTCCTAGCTGTAAATTTTGATAACTTACAGGTCATCAAAGCTGAAGGTAATAGTAATGCAGAACAACAAATTCCTTTAATAACTTTATTCCCATGAAACTTCTGACATATTTAATAAATAATATAATATGTTGGCATTTTATATAAGGTATATATGCCTATATATTTGCTGCTTTTTTTTTAACTTGCAATGTCTAAATACTATTTGAAGAAAAAATGAATGATATATGTTTAATCCAGATGCCTCACTGAAAAAAAATTGTTCAGTCACAGAATTTGAAATTGTACTGCTGCTACCATATTTCTACCAACTCAATTTTTAAAGTTTTGGTTTTTTTGTTTTTTGTTTTGGGTTTTTTAAGATTTTAATTGAAAGCAATGGGGCTCTTACAGTAAGGATTACTGTGGAGTTCAGATTTTGTGGCATATCTTAATATATAAATTATGGATTGGAAAAGTATATATTATGCTGGTAATGTAACAGCCACACAAATATATTATTTTCTTAGCTATTTGGTCAATTCCGGCAATGTCAGCCAGCAAAAGGAATACTGATTTATATGATATTATCAGAGCAGTATTCCACATGCTTTGATAGGTCTTATCTACCTCTAACTTTTATCATAGAATCATAGAATTATTTGGATTGGAAGGGACATTAAAGGTCCAACCCCCCTGCCATGGGCAGGGACACCTCCCACCAGACCAGGTTGCCCAAAGCCCTGTCCAACCTGGCCTTGAACACTTCCAGGGAGTGGGCATCCACAGCTTTCCTGGGCAACCTGCTCCAGTGCCTCACCACTCTCACAATAAAGAATTTCTTCCTAATATCTAATCTAAATCTACCCTCTTCCAGTCTAAAGCCATTACCCCTAATCCAATCACTACTTGCCCTGGTAAAAAGTTCCTTCCCAGCTTTCCTGTAGGCGCCTTCATGTACTGGAAGGCCACAGTAATGTCTCCTTGGAGCCTTCTCTTCTCCAGGCTGAACAGCCCCAACTCTCTCAGCCTGCCTCCATAGGGGAGGTGCTCCAGCCCTCTGATCATCTGCGTGGCCCTATGCTTCAACGCACCTAAAAACCTCAAAATTTACAGCTTTGTGCAGAAAACCCTCAGTAAGTACTGTACAGAGTGATGAAAAAGAAAACAAGAAACAGCTACAGATGCACTCTTTTACAGATTTAAGACAGAAAATTGAGGTAGGATTTTGATCCCTGACATCTATTTTATGTGGTTCTTTGGCTCATGAAGTTAGTGAGCATATTCCAACTGATATCTGTGGATCTGGATAAGGATTTTTGCACTGCAGAAAATATATTTGACCAGGTATAGTGGATTCATTCACAGCAGGCACAGCATGCTGCAGTTTAATCTCTTGTCACCAATGGACCAAGGCTTACATTGCTTAAGTGCTAATATGCTAATCCCAACTTCTGGTACCAAGAGGTTAATATGATGCTTCTGCTTTAGTAATTATCGCTAAGAGTGACTTACACATTAATGGAAAATTGATGAAACTCTTTAGCAAGTGTAACACCCTCTGGAAAAAAATATACAATTCATTCCTATACTAAATCTGATAAGCAAATAATTTAAGTCATTTGTCAAATTCAAAAGCAATTGGGAACTACAGAATAAATATTGCTTTTCTTTCCAGCTGTGGAGCTAGAAGCTAAATGAATTTTAATAGAAGAACAATGCTTTGTATTGGAGAGTGGACTGTGGCTTTTTCTGTTTGACAGAGTATTTCAGAGGAGACATGATTTCCTTTGATGTGAAAAAAAAAAGCTAATCCTTTTCATCCTGGCTTCCAAATTTGGTGTGCAGCTAGTGACCCTACTAATGTTGCTGACATTTAACACTTTCAATGCATTTTTTTTCGCTTGTTTTCATGTTAGCAATGGTTTTCATCATGTTGAAAGACTAATTGTAAGTAGAAGGATCAGACAATGAAAGTTCATCTATTACTCACTTTCTCTACTGGCACCATTTTACTATCTGGATCTCTGATTTCTGCTGAGAGATTTGGAAACTGTATTCCTCTTTTACAATTTCTCATGCCTTTAGGGGAATTTCTTACACAAATCATGCTGCTCTGAAACAAGCCTCCTGCTGATAAAAATCCATAGAAATAGCTTTTTATCTTGTTGAGTTATGTATAGCATGCTTCCTCCAACAGAGACATTAAATATGCACAGTAACATCACACAGTTGCTATATGAATGCTTTCCCTCATAAATCAGATTCAGTGTCAGATTGTAATTATAATATGTACATTTGAAAATATGTTTGTGACAGTGATGAAAATGTCTGTCCTGGCTCAGACCAAGCACATAAGTCTCTCAACAGTCCCTCTCATTTTGGAAGTGTCAGTAGGCCACCTATTGTAAAAGGGCCCTGTGCCAAGCTGGAGATCATGGGCAAATCTGGTTTAAACGTAATTGTTCCTACTTTTAGACTTTAATGTTTTGTCCATATTGCTCTCCTGGAGTTTATTATCAAGAATTTTGGTCTTGTCTCAAAGGGATTACCTGCCTTTGGAAAGAGCCTGGAAGTGATCCAGGATTTGCAAAATGAAGCAGGGATTTAATCATTTGAGCATCAATGTATCCACAAACAGTGATGTTAGGACTGGTGGAGGATGGTGTATTTCCCTCAGTTACTGAGATTTAATATAGTCCAGAGGTTCTAAATAATCCCAGTCTAATGTCAAACTAGATTCCTTTTGAAATATTACCACTAAGACAGAAGATGCAATGTTATGGGTTCTGTTAGAGCTAAACTTAAAGAGTTTGCTCAAAGACAAAGAGTGTTTTCTTAGATGCTTAAAAATACAGTTCATAACTCAAGATACCAAATTTTGAAAAGCACCTCAAATATTCCTATGCTTTGGTTCCTTTATCTTCATATCACATGCATTTCTGCATCTTGTCTGACAGCAAAAGCTGTATTGCCACTTATTTGCTTTCAAACTGACATTAACTTTTCTGTCATAATGTCAAACGTATGGCACCGAAGGCAACAAATCACCTCCCATCCATTTCTTGTCCTTTAAAGGAGCATAGGACAATTATAGGAGCATACACTTTCAGGACTACTAAGATAAATCATTTTGCAGTAAAAATAAATAGCAGGCATGGTGCTGTTGCCATGTTTCTATTAATAGCAGTGAAATACATCAGTGTCAGTTAGCTTATAGGTATAGTAAAGCAGGCATTTTCCCATAAAAATGTGCTTCGCATTAGATTATTTACCCAGTCACAAGCGATGTTCCCCAGGGCTCTGTTCTGGGGCCAGTCCTGTTTAACATCTTTATCAATGACCTGGATGAGGAGACTGAGTGCTCCTTCAGCAAGTTTGCAGATGACCCTAAGTTGGAAGGGAGTGTTGATCTGCCTGAGGGTAGGAAGGCTCTGCAGAGGGACCTGGACAGGCTGAATCAATGGGCTGAGGCCAACTGTATGAGCTTCAACAAGGCCATGTACTGGGTCCTGCACTTCGAGCACAATAACCTCATGCAGCACTACAGGCTT
>NW_010182195.1:30561-31379 GCF_000695765.1 Mesitornis unicolor | reverse complement strand
TAAAGACAATAAAACGGGTTTCTATAAATATGTTGGCCATAAAAAGAGAACTAAGGAGAGTCTCCCCCATCTAGTAGACGTAGGGGGAAGAATAGTAACTGGGGATGAGGAAAAGCCTGAGGTACTTAATGCCTTCTTTGCCTCAGTCTTTAGTAGGAAAACCAGTAGTACTCTGGGTACCCAGTCCCCTGAGCGGGAAGGCAGGGATGGTAAGCACAGTGAAGCCCCCATAATCCATGAAGAGGTGGTTAGCGACCTGCTACACCACTTAGATATACACAAGTCTATGAAGCCAGATGGGATCCACCCCAGGGTCCTAAGGAAGCTGGCAGAAGTGTTCACCAAGCCACTTTCCATCATTTATCAACAGTCCTGGCTAAATGGGGACTTGCAAACGTGGTTCCCATCTTCAAGAAAGGCCGGAAAGAAGACTGGGGGAACTACAGACCTGTCAGTCTGACCTCGGTGCTGGGGAAGGTGATGGAACAAATCATCCTGAGTGCCATCACCCTGCAAATGCAGGACAACCAAGAGATCAGGCCCAGTCAGCATGGGTTCAGGAAGGGCAGGTCCTGCTTGACTAATGTTATTTCCTTTTATGATGAGGTGACCTGCTTGGTGGACGAGGAGAAAGCTGTGGACGTTGTCTACCTGGACTTTAGTAAGGCCTCTGGCACTGTCTCCCACAGCATTTTCCTGGAAAAGCTGGCTGCACATGGCTTGAACGAGCATACGCTTTCCTGGGTTAAAAGCTGGCTGAATGGCTGAGCACAGAGAATTGTGGTGAATGGAGCTAAGTCCAGCTGGTGGCCAGTCAC
>NW_010182195.1:0-30389 GCF_000695765.1 Mesitornis unicolor | reverse complement strand
TTGTATGAGCTTCAACAAGGCCAAGTGCTGGGTCCTGCACTTTGGTCACAATAACCCTATGCAGCGCTACAGGCTTGGGAATGAGTGGCTGGAAAGCTGCCAGGCAGAAAAGGACCTGGGGGTGTTGGTGGCCAGCTGGATGACCATGAGCCAGCAATGAGCCCTTGCAGCCAAGAAGGTCATTGGCATTCTGGGGTGTATCAGAAGTAGTGTGGTTAGTAGGTCGAGAGAGGTTCTCCTTCCCCTCTACTCCGCCCTGGTGAGACCACATCTGGAATATTGTGTCCAGTTCTGGGCCCCTCAGATCAAGAAGGACAGGGTATTGCTTGAAAGTCCAGCACAGAGCCACAAAGATGACTGAGGGAGTGGAGCATCTCCCTCATGAGGAGCGGCTGAGGGAGCTGGGTCTCTAGCTTGGAGAAGAAGAGACTGAGGCATGACCTCATTAATGTTTATAAATATGTAAACGCCCAGTGTCAGGAGGAAGGAGCCAGGCTCTTCTCTCTGATGTCAAATGACAGGACAAGTGGCAATGGGAGCAAGCTGGAGCATAGGAGGTTCAATCTGAACATAAGGAAAAACTTTTTTACTGTGAGGGTGACAGAGCACTGGAACAGGCTGCCCAGAGAGGTTGTGGATTCTCCTTCTCTGGAGACATTAAAAACCTGCCTGGACGCGTTCCTGTGTGACCTAGTCTAGGTGATCCTGCTCTGGCAGGGGATTGGACTTGAAGATCTTTTGAGGTACCTTCCAACTCCTAATATTCTGTGATTCTGTGTAGTTATTTCCAAATCCAAATCTTGACTTGAATTTGAAAACCTGAAAAGTAATTTCCAGCTTTGCCTCCTTCCCTTAGGGAACTTTGGAAGAGACTGAGGCAAAACATACCCAGTCTTCAGGGTATTCCTGTTCTAAGTCTAGAGACAAATTTTTTGAATTTTTAACTTGGAACCGTGAAGTGATGTAAATGGAGAAGATGGCAAGCTCATTTCCTCATAACAGAGCTACCTTTTGAAAGTCAGGCTGATGACACCAGATGCCTTTCAAGCCTTCACATTGAACATAAAATGTGAAAAGGAAATCAGAGACCTGATTTTTCTTGTGGTACATGGGGGTAAGGCTAGAGGGACTTAAATACTCAGGGACCTCACTGACCTCCTTTGCATTTCTCTTGGTTTATATAAACATAAAAGCAAGAAGGGCCAACAGTCTGTGGCAATATTTTACTTGTAGGAGCTAGAAATTCTTGCTGATGTAGGGGAATTACAGGTTGGGGGATATTAGACTAGCATTTTAGAAAAGCCACAAATATTTGGTTTGTGATTATACAAAAAATCTGTGGAAGTTTTGTAAGCAACCACTTGTAGGTATCAAGTTATGGAGAAAAGAATATAAAGCCCACTTCCTCCACAGCAAAATAAATAAATGCAGTAATGAGAATGGTAACTGAAGTTCCAAGATGGATGTGAAACCATGTAACGATCCATACTGATCCATGTAATGAATTGTGTAACAGGAAGTAAAATAGTAACAGAAAATCTTTTGGAAGAGTTGAGCTTTTGCCTTTATTCTTTATAGTTTTGCCTAGATGGTCATCAAATATCATCTTTAATGATGAATTATCGCTGAATTTGAACCAGGCAGTGTCATTTTACATGATATTTTTCTTCCTTAAACCCCTAAATTATGAACAAGTTCATTTAACATTCTATTTTGTTTGTTAGTTTTTGACTCTCAGCCCACTTCTTTCTAACTGAGCCCTAAAATGTTACAATTGTGTTTTGCTTAGGTTTTGCTCTTTTTTTTTTTGAGAGTGGAAGAGGGTATCACTTTGGTTGCCAGGTTTGTATTTAGTCTTTTTCCCTTATGTTGTGGGTCATTCATAACACCTAGCCTGTATGTCTGTTATAAGTTGGATGCCCTGCCTTGGCACCATTCATCTGAGAAGCCTTTGGGCAGAGTTTGTGAAAGATCTTCTGTTTGTTGCAGAAAGCGTATGAAAGCTGCAGAGAGGTGGCAGCTGATTCCACACTATAACACCCTACCACTGCAGACACCAAAGGGGAGAAAAGTGGGATGCTACTAAAGAAACAAACATCTGAAATTGGATTCATACTGTTAGGATTAATGATAGGAGGTAGAAGAAAACTGGAGCAGCATTCCTAAGCCAACACATCTGAATGATAAATTGCATTAAGACACTGAAAAGAGCAACAGCTGCAGTACATGAAAAACCAAATTTATCTAAATTTCTCCAGCTGATCAGTCAAAAATCATCACTGGGACTTCTTTGTAGTCACTTTTTCACAGAAAACCAGAACAAGCACAGAAGAAAAACAATTCCAGAATATAGTGACATCTACATTTATTTTGCCAAATTTTTTACAGCCAATAAACACTGATGTTACAGAATTCCATACTGCTGCTAGCAATGGGGATTTTCAGTGAAGCTTGTTTGGGAATATACATCCTTTTCCCAGGAAGGTGCAGTAATGGCCCTCTTTAACTTAAGTGAGAACTGTTGCAGTTTGGAAGTTCAATATCTAGATGAACTTTCTGGGTATGTGTTTTGAAGGTAAGCTCTGCTAGAATGCCAATACTTCTCATAGGGGAGAATAGGTTACTATATGAATCTGAGTCAAAGATTCACTGGCAAAAGGCTATCTGGACTTTATTGTAGCAGCATGGTTAAGTCTCCATCAAGATCAGATACAGGAGGGATTGTTATCTCTATGTAACAGAAGGGTGATTGATATGGGGGTTGATTAAATGACTTTTCTGAAGTATGTTTTGGTCCACTGTAGCAATACAAGGTTTTGAACTCTCTATACTAGTGGGTCCTGTCCAAGATTGCCTTTTTCTCTTTCCAAACTAAGAAAGAAGAGACTTCTTACCCTCTCTTTAACCATATGTGACCTAATTCTAAATCAGTCTTTTGCTGTTGATATCTCCACGGAGAACTGTGCCGACACTGAAAACAGAGTTGAAAATTATGCAGGCACATTTCAGCTTTAGAAGTTAGGATGTGGCTAGATTTTGTAAGGCAACCTTTTGAGGCCACTGATAGGAAGAAGCTTTGCCTGAGCAGGAGGGAATCATGGTGGCTGTGTCACTCTGGATTGTGTAGCTCTGATTTACCTGGAGAGGTCAGCTGACATCTGTCTGTCCTACTCAGTTCCACTGTGAGATGAGGGCCAAGGAAATGATTAAGATAAGTGAACTTGAGTATCTTGGCCTCTGGTCAGCAGGTGTGTGTGATATAGCGTAAATGTTTGTCAAATTTTCTCCAGTCATTTTCATTATGATGTGGCTTAGTTCCCATAGTCCGATGGGAATAATTTTATCCTAAATAACGATATATTTTTCCACCTTTTTATGACATTAAGTATGTTTTGTTTAGGGGTGTACGTGTGTGCATATGTGAATTTTTCTGTGGTTGGCTTACAACATTAACCTTCCCAGAAACTTCCAAATCTTGTTTGGTTGCAAGTACTTAAAAAAAATGAATACAAGGAGGCAATTTTCCTTCACTAGGATATTTTTCTACAAAATACAGCTGTGCATCATCCTAAGAAGGAATGCTCTTGTGGTATTTTCTAGAGTTGTTCATTAAGAAGGGCTATATTCACTTATGTTTCCATTACCAGCCACTTACCCAGCATCTGGAGCTGGGTCAGCGATACAAGGTTGTTCTGGTTTCCCAGGGCCAAGGGAGAGGAACCCACCCCAAACCTTGACCCCCTTCCCTCTATATTCATCCCTTCTAATTCCTACAGCAATGGTTTGATTTCCTGGCCAGCCCAGTAACACCAAGAACTGAAAAATGAGTGTTTAACTGCCTTTTGTTTCAGCCTGTGTTGTGTTTATTTTGTTTTCTTTTTTGTTACATTCTGCAGGGGTAATAAGGGCTTATTGAAGTAGCAACTCAACAGCTACTCTGAGTGGTTAAAAATTACCACTTTGGAGTTGCAAAGTCAATGAGAGTTTCTGCTCTGACTCTGCTGCTATTTAGTGAAGCTGTCTACTGAAGAATATAATATTCCGTTCCTTTGCATCACATTTACTTAACATGATAAATGGGAGGAAATACGTGTTCTCTTCAAGGTAACTGAATTTAAAAAAGATCCCATATTTTGATTTGCCTGTGTTCAAGTGTGATTCAGTATTGAGGGCAGATTTTAATCTAATCTAAAAGTGTGTAACTCCATAAACTGAAGTTGTACTGATTTAGAGTAGCCAAAAATCTGCCTGTTTGTGCTCAAGTTGCACCAGCATTTGAATGATTAGTGTTATTTGCAGGAATATTCATGAAGGACAAAACATGTACTTTGTATTTTTGTTTGTATTATTTGAGATATATGCCATGGTAGTTTGATTAATTAACTCTTGTGATCAGATATTACGATGGTCACAAGATAGCATTATGTTAAAAAGTAGTCTTCCAAGTACAATTTGTCAGTTTTTTTCAAGAAAGCTAACATGTCTTCTTCAATGAAAAATGCTTTTCATCAAATCAGTGGTGAAAAACAAAAACCCAAATGAAAAATAATTCAACATGTGGGTTGTTACTTTTGCATGGAAAATTAAAAAGGAAAAAAGAAAAAAGTGTGCTGAACAAAAAATATTTCCTGACCAGTCCTACTTAGAAATTCCTTTTCTTAGCCTGTCGGTCCTATTCCTTCTTTATAGGAATACTCGAATAACTGCTAGCTTTGTAATGCTGTTTTTGTGCAGGCTCTAGTAATGATGCCACGTGATCTGTAGCATTGGCCAATACACCCTGGACATGAAGTTCAAACGCTGGACATTCACAAAGATCCCTTTGTTAGCTGACCAGAAGAAATTCACAAAGGAAATTCATGTGTAATTAGGATTAACAAATAGTCCGCAGAAATTGGTCACATTTGAGCCATCCTGCTCCCTCTGGCCAATTTTGAGCTGTTGTTTCACTCCCTCAGGTTTTGCTGCCTGAAGCATTAGAGACTCCAAACCTTTTCATTTATGAAGCAGTCAGGCCAGAATTACTGTTATTGTGTTTACATCCCTCTGGACACTTAGAGGAAACAGTCTGCTTTTGTCAGGTGTTGTATTTGTTTTGGGTTTTTTTTTTGGTAGTATATTATGTATAAGTAAGAGAACTCCTTTCACTTCAAGTTTCCAGAAGCTTTAACCATAAGAAGTTTCTATCAGATCCTGTTACTTGGAGGACATTTTCTTAGTGTCGGTATGCTTCTGCTGTTAATATCTGTTTGTGAAAAATAACAGCCATTCCTTCTAATTTCAGTTTTGCTTCTTCTGATCAGCATTTTTATAGGTATTTCAATCTTTTACTCTGAAGTTCTTCATCTTTTTGCTAGAAAGTATGTACGTTTGTCTATGGTATGATTTTCTTTGGATGGTTAGGATTATTTTTTTTTCTTTGACAGTAACATTCATGTTTGTAGACATTAAAAAACTAATATTTACATAATTAACAAACCTTCTGTGAATTACTCAGTTACCTAAATGGTTAGAAAGTTTGAGGAAAAGTATTATGGGCATGTTTGACCACAGTTATTAGCTGGTCACTGGGACAGGCAGTTGAGTAGTCTGAGGAGTTGCATGTGATGGGGTTTTCTTGGCTAAATTGTTAGTGGGAATGAATTTGAAACCTCTGTATAAAAGAAGTAGTTTCAGTGCTTATCTCAAAGTCCACCTAACAGGGATCCAGGGTGCACATGGACACATGTAAATACTCATTGCAGAGCTAGTGGACCAATTTCCTTAGCTTAGGTGCAACCTATTAATCTCACAATAATCCTAGCAACTAATCTGGGAGAAATAACCTCAAGTAATGTAGGTTTGAGAGCTCATTGCTGCTAAATCTACAAGTGTGAAAAGGTAAGGAAAAAGGAGGATTTATGTTGCATCTTGCTGAATCCTAGCACACCTTTGGCACAATGAAGTTTTTAAGTTTGAAGATAATAGGGAAGATCAGTCAGGTTACACAGGATTGTGCTCATCCTTGTTCACTGTGATATCTTCTGTGCATTTGTAATAAATGGTGTAAATATTCTTCTAAATGTTGTGACTATGATAATTGTTAAATGTATCTAACATCTGTTTAGCATTATATGTGTGTACATCTGTGGAAGAAAAAGTGACTTTACTTAAAATGCTTTGGGGCATCTAGTTTAAAAATTTAGAATGTAAATTTCACAGTGTTCTGTCTATAACCCTTCTTTTTTTTGGATGATATTAGCAGGATAAAATTTTTCTTAAGCTCCTGCAGAAATCCTGAGGTACCAAGATTAAAATGCCAGTCATCCTAGGCTCAGTGTTTAATGAATGAAGAGGTCAGTTCTGACAACCTAATTTAGATTTAAGTTTTGCGTTAAAGTTCTTGCCTGCTTATCCAGTCAGCAGAAAAAATGCCACGTACTTTCAGTGTGCAGTCGCCTCCTGCCAGAATAAGTGGTAGGAGCCGAACGCTTGCAGACAGCTCTTCATCACTAGCTAGTAGAAACAGCCAGCTTTAAGACTTAGACTTAATATTAATTATGAATTATGCACTCAGTACAAGAAAATGAATTCTTAGTCTACCTAGTCATAGCTATTTGAATGTGTATTTCCAAGGAATAGTTTCAGATTCAGAGAAAAGAAAGCTTTTTACTTGATTCTTTAACTTGATGAATTGCATTTTAACAATGTTGCTTACTGGTCTGCATCTGGCCTTTATCATGAGATGAATTATTCGCTCCACTGGTGTCAATGCCTGTCTAACTTCAGTAGGATCAGGATTTTACCCACAGTGTTTTCAGAGATAACAAGTTATACCAAAATTATATATGCTTTTCAAATTCCAGCCTAGACTCTTACCAAGCTACATTTATTGTGGTTCACAGGGATTTCTGGGGATCTCTTTCCTGGCAAGCTGTTTTGACTCAAACACTTTAGACAGAAGCCTAGCAGTATTACACTCTGTCTTGCCCATCTTCCTTATTGGACTAGTTTTATTGATTTCAAACCTTTGATCCTTAATGTCCCATTATCTAATATAGTGATCTAGCCACATAACAGTATCTAAGGAGTGGCATCTTGTAAATGAAGTACATACATCTTATACAGCGTTGTGTATCATTACTTGTCTGAAATGACATTGAATTTTGCTTACTGGGCTCCATCTTGTTATTGATTAGTCTTACACATTTTTTAGAAAGCAACCATAGCCAGAAGTTACACCCTGAAGTAATCCTGCTGTGTGTCGTTGCATGTTTTTGGCCAAATTATCCCTGGTCTAGCTCCAGTCGGGTCAGCAGAATGAGTGACTTTTATCGCAGTAAGTAAAAAGAGGAATTTATCCTGTGATGGAGCAACAGAGAAAGGGAACATGGTTACCTTTTGTATAGGAATTAGTAAGACATTGCTCATCAGGCTCACTGGGTTTCTGAGGGACTTGCCAACCCTTGGGCTGAATAAGAAACTGAGAGTGTGAACACACACAGTATTCTCACTTAAATGCCTGTGGTTGTGAGTCTGGCATCCACATAGTTCCTCCGGTGTCTCTGTTTTCAATTTGGATTCATCTCTATAAAGATAAAGCAATAACCTGATTTCAAGTAGTATAAACTGTACAAAATTAAATCTTTGATATTGGACTTTGAATACTGATATCCTGGTCTGCTATCTCACGTGGAAGGTGAGGGGAAATGAAAGGAGGAAACATACTTATTTGAAATGAGATCTGCCTTTATGCCAATGCCTCACCTCCCCCCGCAACATATAACTAATTTCCAGGCTAGGAGTTCCTAATGTTACTCCAACCTTTTTTGCCTTGGGGAAGAAAGCATGTGTGTCGTGGTGGAGGAGGAGGGAACACTTTCATTTGCTGGCCTGTGAAAGCTGGATTCAAGAGCCTGCATTCAATATTGCCTTTGGTACAACATAGCTTCTCCTACATATTTAGTCTCTGCCACTGGCTATCAGATCTCCCTCAAAAGACTGTCAAGATGTCAAGTCTAACAAGTGGAAATCACAATAGTCAGCTTTACCTCTTTCATTTTTACTTATATACTTGTAGAAACTGACAGTTCCTGCAAGCACTTCTGTATGGGGAAAATATGCTTGTGATGCAGATTGCTTTGATTCTCTGAAGGGTTTCACAGGCTCTGAGTCCATCCCTGCAGGGAATTCTACTTTTCAATTCTCTCTGCTGTGTATGCAGCTCTCTTCTGATCTGGGTTGTTTTATTAATTAAGATCTTTGTGTAAAGTATCACAGTTGAGCAGATACCTGTTAGTTTGCAAGGACTCAGTGCAGAGGAAATACGCTCTCCAGAAGAGAAAGAAGAATATTTATAAGTGAACAGGGACCTTAGGAAATGCAAGATAAGAGAAGGCTAGATAGATCAATAGGAAAATGTATGGTAAATTATTTACTGTAAGATTTCTGGAATGTGAATAAGAATTGGTGTCTATAGATCCCCTGTGGCACTTCTGTACAGCAAGCTTAAATTCTGTTAAACCTCACCTGTTTCAACAGTTTGAATTTAACATTTTGCTGGATAAAAAGAAAGTGTTAAATTGACAGAATAGGTTTTGTTTGTGAAAGACCTCGGGTTTTTTTTAAGTACACTTGAGGTGAAGTATGTTGAATAAGTATGGACTATTTAGGGGAAGAATTGCTGAGGATTTTATTAAACAAAACAGCAAGAAGCTTTGTCATTCCAGGCTGGAAATGATGCCTAGCTGAGCGAGTAAAACACACATCAAAGGTGTACATATGGATTACATTTTAATATTCTTTCAATATTATTTTCAAGACCTGTTACTAATTTTAGACTGCATTGGTAAAAAAATATTTCTTTCTTTTTTGTCTTTTCTTCTATATTGCTAAATGATGTAAATCACTAATGTCAATTTTATGCTGATTTATGCCAGCTGAGAGACATTTCATGAGAGACATTTCCCCTCCATATAATCACCCCAAATAGGGAAGGGAAAAGAGAAGGAAGGAATAGTGTAATCTGGATATGTGAATAGTTTGGCTGTAATACAGCTCTGGAATAGGCTCTGATACAAAGATGGAAATATGGGAATTATTGTAGAAACTCTTGAGATAATCCTATAAATAGCAGAGGAAATTCTGGCTAGAAGCTGTCTATTGAAAACATTTTGGAATGAGACAGCTGACAGGAAGAGAATTTAGAGCCAGAAACCACAAGGTTGATCCTCACCTGGTGTAAATCAGCATAACTACATTAATTTCAGAGACATTGACTTGAAAGAACTGTGATGATCTCCACCAGCTGAGGCTCTACAACCATACGTACTGGGTGCCAAATGCTCTCACTCACACCAGTGTAAATCTGGAGTACCTCAACTGACTTGGTGGCATTATTTTGGATTAATGCTACTGTAAATGAGCATAGGACACAGTTTGTGTTTGGAGAGTGAAGATGCTTGATTCATAGGATGTGAAATTGGTGTTTTTAGATCAAGGAATACATTTACTTGAGAGATTGTTTTAATCTGGTATTGCAAATGTCAGCTGTTTTGCAACCAGGAGTTTCCTCGTTCACCCTGCTGTTACAGAAAGGTGTAGACTCCATACAGGCATTCATTATGGTCTTGGCCTCATAGCTAGCACATCAATAAATAAGCTAATATATTCTCCAAAAAGGGAGAATAAAATGTGTTCCCTGCATTGCACTAATAATAACAACAGCACATGACCACTACAGTTGACTGAGCTACTTCTGTGCTACACCAGCATCACTAAGGGAAGAATTTGTCCTTTTGGTATAAAGGAAATAGTGGAGTCAGAAATGGAACTCTCTTAAGTATGTGTGTTCACATGTATGTAGTCAGGTCAGTCCAAATTCTACACATGTGAACATGCTGATGCGAAGGGAAGCCTTGGCTCTTTATTAGAAGCGATTGCTAAAGGACCAAGATTTTTGAAGTATGCTTTCATTTATGAGAATGCATTTATAAACACATCTAAGGGCCTCTATTTCCCAGTATCTTTCGGTAAGATGTTACATCTACTACCTTTTATCTAAGTAACATTTAGGGGCTAGGTAATGCCCTGGAAAATGTTATCTGTAAAATACTGCAAAAAAGGTCACATAAACTAGGTCCTGTGTGGCTGCTTTCCCATCCTCTACAGTCAGGAGCTGTATGTGTAGCAGGGAAGGACCTTTTTCAGCTGAGGTTGCCCTGGCAGAAGCAGAAGAATGCATGGCTGTGCATTCCTAGTTGGCAGTTCCCTATGGATTTATTATTAACATTACTGCATTAATATCTCCTGTGAGATCACAGAAGTGAAGCGGTTTTTAAACCATAGCTAGTTATACTGTGCATTTAACTGTTCTACTGTGCCTTTCTTTTTTAAGTGCCACAATTTTTTTAGCTGCTTACATGTGATAACTGTATTTCAAGGCTACAGTAGAGTTTACCCCAGCTGCTTTCATTGCTGTGTTCTAAATAGCATCAAAACCAAGAGTGTTCTGGTCTGGATTATTGAAGCTATATGGAAACATGAGAAGAACCAGAAAGAGAAATATTTTATATTATATCTATATAAGAGCATTACCTGTAATTGTTCTGTTCCCTGCTCTACTTCCTACAGAACTTCTCTACCCTTAGCTGCCCTTTACCTTCTGTTTATTGTACTAACTTTTACCCAGTGTCCCTGAGCATGACCTGCTCCTGGTGATATACTGTATCCTACATCCCATGGTGCCTACCCCTCATTCTGTGAGTGTCATTGATTTTGACAATGTCGTAGTCAGCTCAGCTGCTGTTTCTTATAGGCAGAATATAACAACAACAAAAACAAAAACAAAAATACTGGTAAGTGGCTGCTCTGGATATATTTCAACTTCTTCTGTGGGAAGAGTTATATCCCAAAGGCATTATGTAAAATTTGTGTTTCTGAAGCTGGATCTCTTTACCAGGTTGAATTAATCTGATGGTGAGAGAGGACTCAAGCTTGCCACTTCTGATTTCTTCAGGCCTCTAAACCTGTTTTTAGTGTCTTCTATCTTTTCCATTTTTGTTTCTCAACTGCTGTTGATCTGAAAGGAACTATGGACTGGATCACCAGAGCCAGAGTGATGATCTTTATCAGCAGAGACACCGAAGTAGGGTTAATGTTAGCAGTATTCTTTACCACTGTAGCAACTGTACCTTTTGGCAGCTTTTTGTACTGACATGGCATTGGCTGATTTAGGTACAGGACTGCATGTACAAGTGTTACACATATGCAAACAGACACACCTTCAGTGTTACCATGGTTTGGAATTAAAATTTCCAATATACTTATGAGAAAAGCAACCCAGTAAGGAGGATGTGGAGAAGGATGAAGGGTGATGATCTGGTGAAAAGGGACTTGTTATGGGGCTGGCAAGAACTAGTTTATTTTCTAGCTCTGCCTCAGATCTTTTCCTTGGCAGACTCCTTTGAAAGGGATTTAAAAATAATTACTTCCTCACTATTGTCTGGAGGAGGACCAGGATGCCCTTCATCTCTGCTGTTCTTTTTGTGTGTGTGTTGTGGGGGACTGGGCCTTGCAGTCACTCTGTTGGATGTCTCCAGTTAAGCCTTTCTCAGTCCCACTAAGAAACTCTGCTCTTGCTGGAAGTCAGTGGGAACAAACCATTTAACTCCTGGTTTTGCCTTTGAAAATATCTCCTTGCATTTTTCCAGTGTTGTCCAACTGCAAAACTAAGATTTTCTTTAGTCATCCAGCTTGGGTTTAAATGCTGAGATACAGTAGCCAAAGTGCTATATAAGCAGAGAGTACCACAAACCCTGGTCCTCATAGGGGATTTCAACCACCTTGACATCTGCTGGAAGGACAACACAGCAGTGCATCAGTGATCGAAGAGGTTCCTTGAATGCATTGATTATAACTTCCTCCTCCAAGTGGTAGAGGAACTCATAAGAAAAGGTGTTATGCTGGACCGCATCCTTACCAACAAGGAGGGCCAGGTGAGCAACGTGAAGCTCAAGGGCAGCCTTGGCTGCACTGACCGCAAAATGGTGGAATTCAAGATCTTTAGGACATTGACGAGGTTGCACAGCAAGCTCATTACTCTGGACTTCAGGAGAGCAGACTTTAATCTCTTCAGGGATCTGCTTGGCAAGGTGTCGTGGGTTAAAGCCCTGGAGGGAAGAGGGGCCCAAGAAAGCTGGTTGATATTCAAGAATAATCTCCTCTGAGTCCAGGAGCAGGGCATCCCAAGAAGGAGGAAGGCAGGCAAGAATGCCAGAAGGCTTGCATTGAGCAAGGAGGTCCTGGACTTACTTGGGCGTAAAAGGAAAATCTATAGGGAGTGGAAGTGAGGACAGGTTAGCTGGGAGGATTATAAAGAAGTTGCCCAAACAGCCAGGGATCAGATTAGGAAAGCTAAAGTGCAGATGGAATTAAATCTGGCTAGGGAGATAAAGGGGAACAAGAAGAATTTCTACAGGTACGTTAGTGATAAATGGAAGGTTAGGAAAAACGGAGGCCCCCTCCAGAAGGAAAATGGAGAACTGGTCACAAGGGATATGGAGAAGGCTGAGGTGCTTAATGACTTATTTGCCTTAGTGTTCACTGGCAAGAGTTCTAGCCTCACTGCCCAAGTTACAGAAGGCAAAGGAAGGGTCTAGGAGAAGGAAGATCTGCCCACTATGAAGTGAAGATCAGGTGTGAGATCATCTAAAGAACCTGAAGGTGCACAAGTCAATGGGACTCGACAAGATTCATCCACAGGTCCTGAGAGAACTGGCAGAAGAGGTTGCAAAGCTTTGCTCAGTGATAAGAGACATCTGTAGGGTAATATAGGTCACCTATAATAGACAGGCTGGCCCTCTGTCACAAGGTGCTCAGGCAGTTACCCGCGTCTCAGAGTGAAGGATAGGGTCCACTGCAACAGCCACCAGCTACCAAGGAATTTAGGTCTCATAGAGACTGGCTATGCAAGTGCCCACTGTAACTAATGATGGTGGGGAACATTTCAGTACATCCTAAAATCAGATTATGGGTGGGATGGAGTGAAATGTATCCTTGAGAAACATCAAGTCAAATTTGATTGTTCTGTGTCCTGCAATTTACAAATTTACAATTTACAATCAACAGTTGGATTGATATCACATCTCACATGTGAATATGGGAGAGGGTCAGGCTGAATTCAGTTTGACTAATGGATGTGTGCCCGGGCACTGGCATTGGCAAAACAGTCATGAAGAACATCGGGAGCGTTTGATTAAAAAGGGACTGCTTGAAAATGTCCGATTAGCAAATCTGAAGGCCAGATGTTTAAGGTCATCTAGGTTGTCTTCTTATATGAAAATAATTTCCTAATTATTTTTACTTCAAGCTCCAGAATGTTAAATGTAAGCTCTAATGCAAAAAAAAAAAAGGTAGTCTGTCACACATACCTTGGTGGAATAGCCATGAAGTTTAAAAGGCTTAAAATAAATTAGTATAAAAGCACATTGTGTTTTTTGTCTTCATAAAAATTTTTCAATTTTGTGCTCAGAGAAGATTTTTGCTGTAAGAATACAGTTTCTGATCTGCTCTTGTTTGTATATATTTCGTGGGAAACATGTACTCGCCCCCTTCTCTACATAGCCAGTCTGTCCCTGCCTATAGTGCACCCAGGGGCCCTTCTTTCCTGAGGCAGGACTTTGTGTTTGTTCTTGCTGAATTTCACAAAGTCCCTGTCTGCCCTTTCCTCCAACCTGTCCAGGTCTCCTTGGAGAGTCCCAAACTAGGGGTGTATCAGCAGATCCCCCAGTTTTGTATCATCACAAACTTACTGAGAGTGCCCTCCATCATCTCCCCTTTGTCACTGATATTGGTGTAAAACAGCACAGGTCTCAGGATGGATTCTGGTGCTACCAGGTTGTCACTGACCGTCAGGGAGAGTACAACCTAATGCTCCTTCTGAGCATGGTCATCCAGCCAGTGTTTTACCCATCTAGTTCTTCTTGTAGTTGAAACATAATTTCTGGAATGCAGCATATGATTAGTGATGTGATGTTAAAAG
The DNA here is from genome assembly GCF_000695765.1 of Mesitornis unicolor. Taxonomy (NCBI): domain Eukaryota; kingdom Metazoa; phylum Chordata; class Aves; order Mesitornithiformes; family Mesitornithidae; genus Mesitornis; species Mesitornis unicolor. The sequence goes on along the minus strand of NW_010182195.1, from coordinate 16,369 downwards.
TGAACAGGAAAAGAGTTAAAATGTAATGAAAGAATAGCTTTTGGTGTCCTTTTTTTCAGAAGGCTATGCAGTTTCTCTGTTGCCTTTAAAATTTTTTCTTATATTTTTCCAGAACAGAGGGAAGAAATATATTTCCATTGTATTATACAAAAAAACAATACCCATCAGCTGCTAAAGAATAACATTTGTGATACAGGTAACATGTGTATTTAAAATTGCTGTCACTGATAATCTTACTTCATGTCATTCAAAGCTTTTAAAGCTGCTCTCTGAGTAGGGATCAAATGTGTAAATGATATTTGTGTTACAGTCTGTAGCTCTGATTATCACTGTCATTTGCAAAAAGGAAGGTATAGGCATTCACAGCAACCTAAATAGTATTTTCTTTTTGTTAGAATCAAATGCTCACCTTTAGATTGAAAAAAATCTAATAATGACTAATGGTCAATGATCTTTTGGATTAGGAGTAGCACATTCAATATTTCTTTGAGCAGCGATTACTATCTTTTTGGGGAGGATATCAATTTAAGGGTCAAGTGCTTTCATAAAAAAGGTGATTATCTAGTATTTCATATGTTGAAGAAAAGCTTAGAAACATTCATTGTGTGTCCGTTTCTTTTGTACATAGCATATATGCAGCAAAATGGATCACTTAATTATCTAACTAGCTGTCTTTAGGGAAGATATGTGACCATGAACAGAAGATGTCAAATAGGTACTTTGCTTTGCTTGTGATATTTAATCAATTACTATAATGATTGCAGGTTATAAATTGGCTTTTTAAAATTAGGTGAAAATTTAAATTACTTTTGTGCCAGCAGCCAGGGATTTGGTTATAATAGAGTGATTTTATTGGGAATGGTATATAGAATGAAGATGAAAAGGAGAAAGAAACAAAACAGGGACAAACTCACAGCTGATCCCTTTCTCTTTACTTGTGATTCTTGTACAATTCTTTTACAACCTAGAAAAGTATCCTGTTTCTCTGACATGATAAAAATGGCTAGGGCTACATTTAGAACAAATCCAAGAAAGTGAACTTGAAGCTGTTTTTTTTTTTAATTACTGTTGGCTTTTTTCTGGTGGATTTTTATTGAATACTTTTCCAGTTTAATATAATTGGAGCAATCTTAAAGTTATTCAATCAACATTTCTAGCAAAACCTTTACATTTCTGTTTTTTCCAACTAATTATTTTTACCTATTGTAAGGTAGCTTTCTTACAGCTGAAGAAATTCTTATTTGTAGATATGGGTTACTGACTTAGTTTCTACATATTTGTTCTGTTTGTGGATTTTCTTTTTTTGGATCACGTCCTTTTTTCTACTGATGTGCCTACCATCTGCCAAATAATTTGTGTGTGTTTGATCTACTGCATTTCAGGAAACACTTCCTGTCGGTGTTTTACTTCTGCGTATTTGTGAGGTTCTGTTGGTCACTTTACATAACATTGTTACTCCTCCCTTCATAGGACAGAAACATTTAAAATTGGATAGTAATAATTGATGCCTAACAAATATACCGGGAGTACTGGATCATTAATAACCCTTGTTGTTCTTCAAACAAAATTTTGTGTATGTAAGAAAAGGTCTTTGTGTGAAGTACAGCTACAGCTTGGACTTTTGTATAGAGATCAACAGAACCACACACTAGGAAGATTTTTGTCAAATGCTTTTGATAAATCAAGTGGTTCTTGCCTTTTGTTTTAAAGCAAAATGTCTCTAAAAATATAATTTCTAAATAAAAAACCCTATTACTGTTGTAGAGGGTATCTCATAAATACTTCAAACATCCCAAGTAGGTTGGGAGTTGTAATGCCTTTCTTATTTCTACAGACTAAGTGAGGATGAGTGTTTTATCTGTTGAGGGGGAGGGGAAGGAGACTGGAAGTTTTTTAACATCGCAGATTAATATGAAAAAAAAAACCCAAACATCCCCATGAGTTTTCATTAGTGTTGTTGTGTATTAGTCCCACTCCACACATGACAGTTTTTCATTAATTATATGAGAGGTGAGTACCAACACAGTTAGGATAATTCACTTGTTGTACACTGCCAAAACCCTGTGTTTGATTTTCGGTCCCCACAGAGTGTTTCTATCTACTGCCAAGGTGAACACCCGCATTTTAAACAATAGACATAAGCTATTGTTGAGCTTTGTTGCTTTTTTTAAAAAAGGGTTTTCCTTGTGGCTGCACACATGGTAAGTCTTTAACTTCAAGTGTCCTTCTGTGGTGACCAATGAAAATATTAGCAAAATAAATGGTTTATGGGAAAAAGTTGGCAGAAGCTCCAGCAGAAACAGGTGGTATTTGGTTATTTCAATATAATGTAATGATGCAGCCAGGTTTCCATCTGGACAGCATGTGGTTGTGTCTACTTACAGAGTATCAAAGACTGTGAGTATGCACCAGGGACAATGGTAGTGCACAAAAGTGTACCTGGATGGCTACTTTACAAAATAATAGTCAGGGTTCTAGGTCCTCTGGGTTAAATACTTTACTGTCAAAATCTGAATTTCTTCATAAAGTATTAAAGACGAAGGAAACCTCTGACATGCAATACTGTACTGTAATTATAAGGCAGTTCCTGGAAGCCAAATATTGTTCACATTATGGCTAGGCGTTTATTATAAAAGAGTTCATTACCCTTGGATGCTAAGTCATATTTCAAGGAGAGCGCCCTGGAACAGAGGCACTTACAGCAAGGTTTACTATACGAGGAAAAAAGCCCCAAGCAGACTGATCAGAACATAGTTAGGAAATGGGAGAGGAATTAGTGGATATATGACTGCTAAGAGCTGGATCTATACATAGTGGACCAGATACTTACCTGGAGTAAATGACTCCATCTTCATTGACTTCAGTGTTTGCATGCTGAATTACATCAGGTAAGGCATTTTTACCCTAATATCAGAAATTATTTTCCTTTTGGCTGGCAGATGCTCTCACAGACCACAGAGTGCACTTTGCAAAGATATGCCATAGACCAACTTCACATCTGTGTGCTCTCTGTACAGAAAGGCATGCTAAATCTGATTATATAAACTGGCAAAGGCTTAACTGGGGACAGAATTTAGCCTGTTGCATTTAGGGGGAGATTTGGAAGGTACCTTTGTAAAAAATCTTTTTGTGGGCAAGGGTGTAAGAAAGTAGTTTGTAGATGTAAGAGGAGGAGAAACAAACTCCAACTCTCTTGGGGCTGTCAGCAGGGACAGAGTGACACAGACCTGTTTTCATCACTTGGAAGCATGGAGCAATGTATCAGCTCTAATCCATGGGAAACAGGGCTGTTAATGTATATACAGGACCTGATTCTTCACTGCCTTTGTATTTTGTGCACATTTAGTCCTGATTTACAGTATCAATCAGCTTGATAGCATTTGACACTCTGTGTCATTTGCTCAGCACAAGTGTAAATCATAGAAGTAGTGCTGAAGAGAATTAAGACCAGGTCTTAGGCTGCTGTGAATCACATAGCCTTTTGGTCTTCTCTGATGATCCAGTGGTTTGCACCAGCTGAGGAACTGGCCGAGGCACTCTTTCTCTGCTGATATATCACTCATATACGTGCAGTCTCCATTTCCCTTTTTCTCTTGCTCATGGATGACCTGATTACACTGGAAACAGTTTTTTCTGCCAGGAAGAAGAACCACCCAAAAGTTAAGGGTGCTGGCCAGCAGCACTTGGCAGCTAGAGATCAACATGCTGCTGTCATTAATTGGTGGTACCACACAGAGGTGCCAAGAGCCATGGAAAATATGACATGACATCCAGCAACTGGTGAATGTGATGTTTAAAAGATCAGCAAAATATTTAATAATAATGGATTGGACAATTTTGGGCAAAACAACCCTTTACTTTCCATACAGCTGATATTTTACAAAAAAGAAATACATGCACCTGACACTGGGGATAATACCTCTTTGTCCCAAATATAGATCTCTTCGCCCTTTCCTGAACAAATCTAGCCTCTAGATCTCATTCATAATGCCTATATGGAGAGAAAGTCTAATTAGAACAGGTGCCAAGGGCCAGGCATCTCAGGCCTTGATCCAGACCACTTATGAAAAAGAGAAACTTCCCCTACAAGTGACGTCACATTTAACCTGAAGTTACCCCACTCATAACAGTGCCGTAGCTTGCAGTCTCAGGTTGCATGTGTGCTCAAGTGATTTGTGGAATCTGGGTACTGGATGGTTTTCCTGAAGCTGAAATGATCTGAGGTAAGCCACATGATGGTCTATTCTCAGTGTATTCTTCAGTCTGACCATGTTTACAGGCCCCCTATGGGCTCATGCCTTGGTGTACTGTATTTCATTTCCACTTTGCCCTTTGAGATCCATGGATGAACAGCACGGTTCAAATTACTTTTGCAAGTCTTGGATTGTGGCCTTCTTTCAAGTGAAATGTTTTCAGCAAACTGAAAGGATTGATGGATTACCAGTCTCCTCCAAGTTCAGACCTGTGGCTGCTCAATGTGTTTGTGCTGCTTCTTCCCTTCTTTTCTGAAAATAAAGCCATGCCTAGAGACAAGGCTTACTTATTCTTCCCCTTGTCACAAGACTGGAGTTGCTTGGGCAGCAGAGAGATTATCCAGAGCTAGTTAAGAAGGGGGAAAAAAGCAACAAAGCAAGTTGAAAACAGTTAAGTATCCACAAAAGCCTCAAATGAATGACTTGTGACAGCAAACACACTGGAGCTACAGACATTATGGATATTGATGCACATGGCTGTTCATCTACATCCTGATTATGATGCTGATTTAATTGGTCTGGTTCAAGACTTCTTGGCTGCATGGGCTGATTTGAATTTTGTTGTCTCAAGGATAAGGAGAACTAAAATGCTCCTGATCTAAGCATGACAATATAAAGAGTGGGGAAAAAATGGCAGGAAGGTATGACCAGACACACTTATAAAGGCCCTGTCCATCTGCTGCCTCCATTATGTTGCTGGAACAGTCCTTTGGTACTTGCCTTTGCAGTGCTCTGTGCCTAAAACCAGCCTGTAGCCACAGGTAGACCAAAACTACAGTACTGCATGCGGTTTGAGATTCCTGAGAAAGTAAGAAGAAATTGGGTGCATTCACTCTTGCCCTGTCAGAGAATTTTTTATACAGATGATCTTGTCTTGGTAGGGAATATGGTTGCTTTAGATGTGGAAACAACCAAGAAGTCTCAGTGATGTGTCCTCTGAGAAGGCTGCCAGCTGACAGTGAGCCTGGTGTTTCAAAGAGGTGGAAGGAGAAGGGGAAAATCAGCAGTTCTCTGGAGGAGAATGTAAAAACAGTCCTAATCTTTGGGCTAGTATTCCTCCCTACCACACCTGTATTAACAAGGAGAACAAGTCCTTTGGGCGCTCTGTTAGGCTGAACGAAAGTCATTACCCTCTGCTTGTAAGAAAAGAGCAGATGATCTCAGTGCAGTTCCAAGTGTGTGGGAGATTAAGTCATGAAACACACATCAGGTCCGAGAGATTAAGGATCTCTGTTGGGTGTCACAAGAGCAAATGAGCTAGTAAGCAGCACTGTAGTTTCTGCCAGCGCAGCATCTCCTCTGTGCTGTGGGACAGGTAGCCTGAAGGTGTTAGGGGAGGAAAGATGTAGTTCCTGTACTTCTCGATGTTGACCCTTGCAATGGAGTTGGTATTCTGGTGGGACTTGTCTTCAAGCTACAGGGAACAGCCAGCCAGAGGAGGTGTATGTGAAAGGAACTGATTTTCCCAAAGCTATAGGATTTTTCACAGCCTTGTCCCACATGTGGGGATGTGGCACCAATTTAGTTCTAAGCTTTCTAGAAAGATTCAGGTAGGAAGCTTCCATTTTACATGCTGAATTAAACCTCTGTCTCTCCATCATCACAAATGGACCTGTGACTTTGCAGAACTTTTGTTTTTCTTCCTAATTCCATTTTAGTGGTCATGACTCCCATACAATACTTGGTCAAGCTCTGGATTGCTTTATGGTCTGCATGGTCCAGAAATACTGTATTTACCCAAAAAGTAATGGAAGTTCCTCAGCTATCAGCCAGCCTCTTTGGGCAGTGAAAACATAGGCAGCCCAAGGCTCTTAGCTTGTGGCCTGATGTACAGCAGAGGTATGCACCAGAGTAACACTGCCATTTATGCTCCTGTGTGGTAGCACCATGATCTCACAGCCCTTGGAGCAGAGGTAGGAAAGAAGGTGCAGTTTTGGAGGCTGGTTTTAAAGCACAACTTACAGTATAGATGCCTGAAAGGGACAGACTTCTCTCTGGATTTTTCCCATGTACCTGCTAATTTTGTTGGCCCTGTTGGTTTATGGGCACATTGCATTTCCTTGGGATTTCTGAGATTTCCACTTAAAGCCTGCACACGGCTGTGCTTAAAGATCTTTGAGAATGGACCCAGTGATTCACAGGGTGACAAACCCCACCTTTCTACAGAAATATGTTGGATGCTGCAGGGTTTTTTCCTGTTCCCAAGAGGGAACAAGTTCCTAGCTGCCCTTGAATTTGAAGGCTCTCCACTCCTGTTTTGACAAATGTAAAACACCTGTTCTCAGCTGAATTGAGGTTGTGCCTGTACCTGCCATGTGGTTCAAAGGTCTGCATCTCAAAGAATGTTTGGTTCATTTTGGGTCTGTCTGGACTGGAGAAAGTCTGGGCAGCTGAACTCATTCCAAAGCAGTTCATCAATCCATAATGTTTTCAAGAAAGTTTTATTTCGCCACTGTGTCTACTAAAGAGTTTAAGGCTGCCCTGGCAGAGGATCAAAACCTGTGTTATTTAGTACTGTACTGACTTCATAAAGGCTTGCAGCATGGACTCAATTAAGTCTAAAAAATCAGGAATCTTTCTGGTCTTAACATTAAATGCTTACTGTATCTCAAGTATTCTGGAGTTGAATATATGCCATGTTTTGAAGCCAGTATATTTGAAGGGCCACGAAGAAACCTGCCACACTACATGTCATAAATCTCCTGGAAACAGCCCAAGATATAATTATGTATTTTCCTGCCATGAGAAGGTGAATCCTAAAAGCAAGGGCAAATAATCATAGAATATTATTATTTATCATTAACATCACAAAACTCTGTGTCTTTATTTCCTTGAAACCATGGCTAAGTGTTGAAAGACATAATAAAAACAATCAGTCTATTCTCATTTTTCTGTGTGAAAAGATGAAGTCATGGCATATGGTCAGCTCACCAGTGCTGTTAATAATAAACCACAGATAATTAAGCACTGATTTATTCCTCTACGTAAGTGAAACAAATTGCTTTAACAGCTTTTGCTGAGAACCATCTAGTCAGATAGATTATGTATAGGAAGTTAAAACTAAAAATTATTAGAGATCATATTTCAGTGTGGTGGAGGTTTTCAGTAGAAACAATTAGAAACCTAACAGAACGTGTCCTGTATTCTCTTTGATGGAAAACCAGATATTAATCTGGGGAAAAGTCTAATTCTCAATACAGCTGCTTCCCTTAATCTAATGCACCAGATTTAAGCTGGATAAAAATGGAAACATTTTTAAAAAATGATCATAGCTTATAATAGCAATAATCACCTTGAAATTGGTTGTTACTACAGTTAATGAGCAAAGTATTATAGCATAAAAGACCGTCAGATTCCCTCAAGCTATTAACTAACAAGCTGGTTGTTAACTGCTGGCCAGATAGTATTTTTATTTGGTGACTTTCTTTCAAAGATTTCTAGCAGATCTGGAAAGCTGTGTGATGGATTGGGGTGGGATGGGGTGCTTGCTTTGGGTGGCTGGAACAGAATGGGACCTTGGGCAGATTACCTCCAGTGCAAGACTCTTCTTTCCCCCTGTCTGTAGTCCAGTTCCTCCAGAGCATTATTATCCATGCATGTGAAAGCTGTGGTGCTGGCTGTGAGCTCCCACCAGAGTTTTTACCTGGGCTAGGTTGTTCCCAAAATGACGCAGGGCAGCCTGTGGCAGGTTGGTGTGGGTCTCATGCAGGCAGCCTCGGGGACTCATTGCAAGCACAGCCTTGACTTGGCTAGTCAGGACAGAGGGAAGTCTACCCTTTTCAGAAATACATCCTGGCATTTTGTGCTCTCATTGGTAGCAATACTGGATTGTGGCAACAGAAAACAATGGGTGGCACTTTAAACAACGAGTGCAGTCTAAACAAAAAAGCAAGTTCTAGCTTTTCAAAGCTTTTGCTGCCTCTATGCTTATATTTGTTTTGTCTATTTTGCATTTTGGTTTTGCTGGTCAAATGTCTTTCTATACTCAGAGGAAAGGCTCCCCATTCCTCTGCTAAATAGTGGGATATTTGATAAGCTGGCTTGTGAGCTGAGCTGTGCCTTCCTGCAAAGTTTGCAGCTTTTCCTATCCTCTGAACTGAAATCCTCATTCAGTCTTGTGGTATCAGACTGCCACCACCTTTCCAGCTCTGATTCTAACAGTTTTTTGTTAAAAAATCTTTGCACACATAAACCAGTTTCTCCAGGAAGTCTGCAGATTCAATAACATTATTTCAGAAGGGGAAGTTGCGTGTATCAGATAGCCTGACCTTGCAGAGGGGGACCTTCACTGTTCAGATACCTCCTGTTTAAGCTCAGCTAGGTCAAGACATGATACTTTGCAAGTTCTCTCTGGTCTTTGAGTTAGTTAGAAACTTAGTAGAAAGATGTATGGTTACAAAAAAATATAGGAATTGTTCAGATTATACTGAGTTCTGAGTAATCTATGTTCCTTTTTTGTATTGCTCACATAGTACCTTACAAAATCCTGTCTGATGTAGAGATACTGCTTTAGTTTGGATATTCATTGCTTTCTGAGCTGTGAAGTAATGAGAGGCTAATAAAATGATATCACTGGCATTGTTTTTGCTAACCTAAATATTCAGTTTTGCCTACTGGCATTTTCTGTTGTTCATAAATTTATGGTTTAGTAGTCAAAGCTTTGATATCTTTGGAAAACTTAATGTCAGAGAGCATTTATGACTAACCTGGTGTCTTGATCCCAGGAGTCTGAAGTAATAGGAGCAAATTTCACTATCGCACATGCTATATTTAGTGGTTTTTTTTTTCAGCACTGTTGGGGCCTTTATTCCAAGAGAAATAGCTCTTTACCAGAACTAGTTGAAATCTGTGGCAGCAATATTTTCCCCATGACATGTGACATGTCCTCAACATTAAAAATGCCTATGGAAAAAAAGTAAGTGATTTTGATTAAATTTCTGAGTATTTGATGGGAAAGGTTAAAACAGAACATTTTTTCTTGACTAATACCTGGGTTATAGCACTAGAGAGGTTTGTTGTGCAGACCACTACAAGCTTTTTATGGGGCTTAAAAGCAGTTTATATCATGCTGCAACTTCAAATATAATTACACTAGCTCAGAAAATGCTTTGCAGACATAAAACTCCATGTGTCAGCCTATAGTTTTGATGTCACAGGTGCAAGAAGGACAGGCTGCTTCAGCAAGGCGTTTCAACCCCCCTCTCTGAAAGCTGACTCATTTCCAGTTTGCAAATATCTGTGGTCTGTTATGACCTTTTAAACTTTCCTAATCAGATTGAAGAGAGGAAACTTGCTGAGTGAAATCTCTGTAGAATGGGAGACTTAACCTGTTTTTCTTTGTTTTCACAATATTCTGGGCATAAGTTATTGTAACTTAATTTTCCATTACAGTGTCAGCCACTCTTTTCTTCTCCTTCACAAGCCATGCTCTCTTACAGGGACTGGAGCTGTGGGACAGGCTCTAGCAGAGATGGAAGACTGGGCCCCATGCTCAGAGAAGCTGAGGGATTGCCCATCTTGGCTAGGGGAGCTGTGGGGTTTTGCCCCATACCATTTGGTTTGGGGAAACCTGTGGCACAAGCCACTGCAGCAAGGGAGGGAAGCTGTGATCTGGAGGCAATGGGGCAGGGAGGAGCAGTGACTGCTCCCCCAAGGTGCAGTCCCACGGTGGTCCCCAAGCTAGGCTGTGGGGCAGCAATGAGGGCCCAGTGGACACCAATGAGAGACAGATGGGGCAGAATGATGAGGGCTAGGGCCAGGATGAGAGATACAGTCAGTCCATCTATTAGGGGCAGGGTGTTTAGGAGTCCCAAGTGAGGCCCATTAGGGCAATTAAGGCTCATTAGTGCCTTCAGGAGCTTGACAGCTTGATATGGGTTTTCTTTGGTCTCACTCCCTTCTTGGGGGAGTTTCATTTCTATAAAGAAAGACTCCTCTCACTCTCTAAAGAGAAGGGTTTTTGTGGGTGTACTGAAGGTAGGCATGCAGAGGAGGAAATATTATAGGAAATATTTTAATTTTTATATATTATCATAAAAACATAGAATGGTTTTGGTTGGAAAAGACCTTTAATATCACTGAGTCCAACCATCAAACCAGCCGTAAGGCACGATATCTAGCCGTCTTTTAAACACCTTCAGGGATGGTGTCTCAACCACCTCCTGGGCCAGCCCATTCCAGTGCTTGACAACCCTTTCAGTAAAGAAATTCCTCCTAATATCCAACCTAAACCACCACTGGCGCAACATGACACCATTATCCCTTGTCCCATCACTAGCTACCAGGCAGAAGAGGCTGGTCCCCACCTTGCTACAACCTTCCTTCAGGCAGGACGATAAGGTCTCCCCTCAGTCTCTTCTTCTCCAGACTAAATAACCCCAGCTCCATCAGCTGCTCCTTACAAGACTTGTGCTCTAAATCCTTCATCAGCTTCATTGCCCTTCTCTGAACACGCTCCAGCATCTCAATGTCCTTTTTGTAGAGAGGGGCCCAAAACTGAACACAGGATTCAAGTTGCAGCCTCACCAGTGCCCAATACAGGGAAAGGGTACTATAATACTGCCATTAATAGTATCGTTTGAGGAAAGTGAGAACACTATTTCTACTTGTAGGTGTTTTACCATGACATATTGTGCATGTGGAGAAGTGAGGGATGTACTGCAATCTCCGTGAGTGAAAGTAAGGCTGTGACCCTCTACCCCCTGTCTAGGTGTCCTCCCTGGTCTGCAAAATAAGTAAGTTTCTGTCTTCTTTGTATAATTTCCATTTACTCAATGGAAATGTCTGTGTCAAGTGAAACGGTCTGGGTTTTTTTGTAGTCTAGGTTTTGTTGGCTGAATTATATAAAAATTAAACCCATTCAAATTCAGTTCAGCTTGAACTGAAGTTTTTTTTTTCTTTTTTCCTTAGTTTTCATTCGGCTGCCAAGTTGAAAATAAATGATTCATGCAATGCTACCTGACAGTTTGTTGGAGAAATAGTCTTCTGAAAAATGCAGAAGCTTGTTTTGTAAAGGATCTGTGGTTTGCTCTTTGGAAGACAAAATGCTTAATCCAGAAAAAAATTAAAACTGTAGAAGGATTGCAGAAATTTTCATAGGTCTTATCCTAAATCCAGTAACATTTGCTCTATAGGTACAGCTGCTGATGCTACCTAATGAGCTCACTGTGCAGATCTATTTAAATGCTGAGACTCAAATGCCATTGAAAGTATAATGATGTTGTTAAAATGTATACAGGATTTTCTGTTTCTGTGTTATAAACTACCTGAAAGTTTTCAACTAAATGGGTTATTCTACTGTGTTGTGCTTGAGGTGCTGCAGTATGCTCTAATAGGAAATCAAGTGTGTTCTACTTACCACAAGTAAGTTGTGGGGGCAGAGCAAGGCTATTTGGGTTTTGGTTTGTTTCTGTTTGTTTAAAACTATGGTTGTTAATATTGAACAAAACTATAGTAGTTTCAACACTTTCTTTAAGAGAACTGTGTCCAGCAGCAGAAATGCAGAAAAAGCTCTCCTCTGATTGAGGATACTTGCCAAACGTATGTCAAAACCAAGGTGGAAGCCTGTCTAAGCCATCTGATCTTTCCAGTTATTGAATTTTGATCCAGAGAACAGATCAGGAGTATGAAGCAGCTACAGAAAAAGGAATATACGGAAAAAAATACTTTCAGAGTTTAAGTTACTTCCAGTTTTAATTTTGCTAATAGCCTTATTTCAGTAGGGTTTGTGAGAGACTGAAAGAGTTAATGCCTCAAACGTTGTGGCAGGACAGGTCCTGCATAACAAAAGCTGCAAGTTCTGCTCTGCAAAATGAAGAAAAGAAGTGCTGGAAGCAGGGGGGCAGGGACAACTGCCTGTCCGAGGGCGTGAGATCATCATGCGCGCGTCACCGGAGGATTGTCCTGCTGTCGTCATCGTCGCGGGATCCAAGCCTGGTGATATCTTTCCTTATCTTTTCTCCTGTCACTCCTTTTTTAGAAAAGGCACCCACTAAGACTCCACACTACCAACCGCTTTTACGTTTTCCGAATTGTTCATATTAAAACGTTTAATTGATCGAGGGGATTTACAGAACTTTAGTCGCTCTCCTCCTGCCTCTGAGGAGGGCCATGACAGGGTTGTAACCAAAGTATACTTTAGTGTGAACAAGGCTAGCTGATTTTGCCTCCAACTAGCCTGCAGATAAACCTGATGTCCTGGCTTTATAGCACCCCAACCCTTAAGGTAAGTACCATTGAGAGATTTTCTGGTGGTGGTGAAAATTCAATAAATACTTCTGCCTCTCCTGACTCTTTTGCTATAACTGTTGAGAAAATTATTTGCAATGCAGCAGATGTTACATCTTCTTATACCCTCAAGTATAATGATCTGGCATTTTACTACTTAGCTCTGTTTCATCTACTAACAGTCTGCAGGATAAAAAAAATCCAAACTGGGCAACTGTGTTAACTGATTTGTTTCAGCACTGTAAAGGTGTTGCCCTTAATCACGTTATTAAGGAAGCAGCTTTATGGGAAGAACTGGTAGCATAAGAAATGACATCATGGCCAGAAAGGAAATTTAGGAATTGGAGTAGAAACATCAGGGGCCACGTCTGGATGTATGAATGTATGAAAGCTGGAATAAGCTTGAGTTTCTCTAAGGTACGCAGAGTAGAATTGAGAGAGAGACAAAAAAGCAGCTTAATATGAACATCATTTCCAGAAACATGGCTTTCGCCATGACGTTTAAAACTTCCTTGAATCTGTGTGAAATGCATCTTAGTTGGAGTGGAAGAATGGTAGGCCGGGGCCAGATTTTTCCGAATCTCTGAAGCGCTGCTTGTGGCGAGGCTTTTACAGCTCAGTTAGGTAACAAAATAAGAATGAGATTTCCAGAAGAAAGAATAGACTTTTACATGAACTTCAGCATACAGTGAGCTCGCTTTAGCAAAACAGAGGTGTCAGGCAGTTGTTAATACCTTCTTTGACCTTCACTGCAATAGTTTTGTATTTTGTCTTAGACAAAAGCCTAATTCCCGCATCAGCTCTGTTTTGGGGAAACAAGAATTTGAATGAAAAGCCAGTGATGAGTCTCATTACAGTTTTGCTTTTCAAGAATGCTGATGTTAGCAATGCTCTCTTAAAGCTCCTCTGTGAGTATTTTTCTCCCTTATCACTTTCTTTTTCTTGGGTCTGTTTCCAGCTGACCTTCATTGTGTTTTCATTGGAGTTTTTGGCTGAGCACCACTCACACTTACCCAGCCCTTACAGTAGCAGAGTTAACTAATGCTTCTTATATTGTCCATTGTACAGTATGTGGCCTATCCATGTGTACTTTTAAGAGGCCTACCTGTGTGTCCGTTCACACAAGCAGTATGTCATAACTCAGTGCATACTATTCAGTGGTTGTATCTGATAGCTGTAAAAGCAAACTGGTTGTGTGCGTTTATGTGTGTAAGTACAAACTTTATTAAAACTAGCTGCTTTAGAAAAACTGCAGATTCATATATTCAACTTGTCTCCTGGAACAGTACATTTGTTCCTGTAGTGGGGTTTAGATTTGCACTTTATATTCAAGTTCTGCTTGTAAATAGTTTATAAAAAATTAATCTGTAAGAAGTGCTATGGGTATAAACAGGTTGGCCTGCAGCATATAATCTACACAGATCACTGAGGACTAAGTAACCATTTGTTTACATACACCTCACACTTGGATAGCTTACATTTCTGTTTTGGAGTTACTCACCTCTGTCTCTACCTTCCACCCCTCTTCACAGAACTAGCATGTTGTTATAGTGCCATAATGGAAAAATTAGTCCAGGTGTACAATATAAATGGAAACCACTTTTTTTTTATTATTAATTTTTACTTCTGTTAGTTGTATTATCAAGAGAAACTGAACTCTGCACTTAACCAGATCTGAACTTTCTCATAAAAGTTTTATCTCTCTGCTAGTGCAGCATACCATTTCCTATTGTTAAAAACATGCTGGAATCTTAGACAAGTTGTACACATTGTAACAGTTAAACACCTTCGTGGAGATTGACTTTTTGGGGTCATTAAGAGAGGAAATCTGTCAGAGGGGCTTGCTGAGGTGTAGTTTCACTGTGTGTTGTCACTGCTCCATGGATTTTGATGGAGGAACTCATGTAAGAAGTCACAAGCAACTGCCTCAGGATGTGCACCTGTACCCTGCCTGGCCCAGGACTGGACATTGAGACCAGCAAATGCTGGTGCAGCTCATGCATTTGGTGTAACTGTGTGTTTGGCTGAGAAGTGGGGAAGTTTTACTACTCCCTCAGACAGTAATTGTTTTCAGTCTCCATGTTTTAAAGTCTTAACTAATGATCCCTAAGATGGACTTCTCCCCAACCTTATTAACTAATTAAACAATTCAAAATAAAGAGTTATTTAGGCTGCAAAATATTGCTGAGAGCACCTTTCGGGCAAACATTAGCATTGCTGCAGAAGCCATAACCATTAGAAAACAGAAGCACAATGTCCCAGGCAGCTCTGTCTTTATCATTTCAATATACTCTGCTGTTGCACCTGAGCACATCTTATACAGTGACTCTCCTGAGTATACAGGACATCACACATTACTGCTTGTGTCTGTTCTTTTCTTCCTGTCAAATTCTGCAGTGAGGAGTGTGGGAAAAGCAGCAGCAGCAGCATTTTTGTCTTGCTACTCTGCTGCAGTTTTACTGCAACTTGTTTGCAAGTGTGTTCTGCTTGAGATTTTGAAAAGTATTTTTCTCCTTGTTCCTCTTGCTGGCAGAAAGAGCACGGTAATAAAGTGTACTTTGACTACGTCTTGCAGAACAGCTTGTTGTCAGACACTGAAAAGCTACCAGAGGGGGAAAGTGAGGAAATGATAACATGAATGGAATATTTCTATTTTCATTACAGAAAAATTGAGGGGTATAAACATATTTGTGGAGAAGTTGTCCAATAGAGCATGTTATGTTGCATATCATTTTCCTGGACTTTGATAAATATCCAAAAACGATGAGAACATGATTTGAGTTACTAATGGTACACAGTATTTTGATGATAATGTAGAAAATGACTGATTCGAGTCTTTCAGGAGGACTAAATACAAAGCAAAGATAACACACAAATGCTGTGGCTTTTACCCTCCCTGGAGCCGACAACAGCTTTCCAGTAATTTTTTCAGATGATGCCAGATACCACTTAAGAATAATCTTGAGTTATTGAGATGAGTTTGAAGCAGATGAGACCAAAGTTTGAATGACTGGTATGGACAGGTAAACATGGAGAGAATGAGCTGAGTTGTGAAACTTTGATTTGGAGGGTTTGTCACAACTTGCTTTGCTCAAACGAACCCTGTCTTTGGAAAAGTAGCACCATTCAGCATCCCTGTGGAACATAGCAAATGTAAGGCAGCTTCCAAGAAAAAGTGGTCACTTGAAGCACCCAAATGATTATCTGAAACAAAGGAAGTATTCCATGCTGTGAATGTCTGTAGATCTATGCCTAATCTTATTAGGACAGCTTAGGGGCATGGGCCAGTCCTGCTCCCTGTCAGACAAGAAAGAAACGGATCCTGATTTGAGTGAGAGAAAGAGAACATTTGCCCTAGCACCTTGCCTACACAGATCTGTGCAGACGCTCTGCCTGTGCCTTGTCCTTTGCTGCACACATGCCTGAAACTGCCTGTCTGTGCTGCAGCCCTGGCTGTGTACATTTTCCTGCCAGTTTCTATTTTAACACAACTTGATTGAGAATTTTTTTAAAATTTATCTTAAAGCTACAAAGCTGCAATAATAAGCTTTAAACAAAAGGTCACTTTTTATTTACATACACTTTACAAGCACACTGGATGTGATAGCTCTGTGGATGTTAACTTTTTATTTTTGCTTAGCTTTGATGTAGCCATATGCAAGACATTAGAAATACAGTTGGGAAAACAGAAAGGGTGAGTGAAAAATAGCCATAAGCCTGAGCTAGCCTCTCAGTTTTATAAAATGATGTTTTAACGTACAGCAACTGTTGTAGGTTGTCTCCATATTAAGAGGTCTAAATTTCTCGAATTGTAAACAAAATTAGTGCACCCAAATGCAATACCAGTCCCATAATGTAGTAATCTGTCGTGGTTTAGGGCTGGGCCGGCC
>NW_010182194.1:56233-79551 GCF_000695765.1 Mesitornis unicolor | reverse complement strand
TATATTTGTGTATATATATCTCTTTTATATATTATAAAAGTGTATATATTCCAATTCCTCTATCTTCTAATTAAGAGTTTCATAGCATAGGATGTATAGTATCTCTTCGCCTGTCCCCATCACTTGCAAATCTTTAGCAATTTTGCAAAACAAAATGGAAATCGGGTAACGCTCCACACACAGACTTCTGTTTTTGTTTTTCTTTTGTTTTTCAAACTGTGATTAAAAATATGAAAGCTTCGGCTCTGCTGTCTGTAAATTGTGTGCCTATGTTTATGTTGGCATTTGAACTAGAACTGAGTTGGATTCATTATGAACCAAAATGAGATGGGGAGGGTGAGGAGGGGAGTATACCCCTGGAATGATAATAGCTAAGCACTTGCACACTAATAAATTTAGGTGTTAATGTCTTGTTTTTGTGCTGTTTGGTTGCCCTAGAGATGGGCTGCATGAACTAATGGGTTTGTTGTGAGAAGTTCAATACACATTTGCCAGATGTTCTGTTTCTCTAGTTACCTCTCTGTTTTTTCCCATGCAATCGAGCAAATGGGTTTGGAACCACAGCCCTTCTGCTCTCTGTGTGCTGAGAGTGAGGGGCCACCGGGAGAGAGGATCCCAGGAAAAGGGGCTTGCTGCAGGTTCTGCAGAGCTGCTAAAATAGACGCAGAAAACATCAGGGTGCAGAACTGTTTACAGTGTAACCCTGTGAGGCTATTTTGGCAGCTGGCAGATGTATTTATAGCGTATATTCCACGAAAAGCTGTGGACTGATGTCAGTATGAACAGAATAAGCGAGGGGGAGCGCTAGCCCTGGGAAGCGGCACAGGTAGAGACCGTTTATCCTCCCGCAGGGTCCACCAGGAAGAAAGCATGCTAGGGTAGATCCACCTCACTTGCTGCATGAACTTGGTACACCTCTCATTTGCACGGCTTGCTTGTTCCTTCTGCCTGTGGCTCATCCAGGGCTAAAAACAGACCTCTGTGACATGAGTCCTACCCCGCGGGGATGGTTGTGGTGAGCTGATGCGTCTGAGGTGGATTTTTCCATCTGATGACATTTGAGGTTTATCAGCAGGCCATTTGGAGAGCCCTTCTCGATTCTGGGAGTGAATTTATCTGATACCTCAGGACAGATCATAGCTTTCTGGTTTTTTTTCTTTTAAAGTCCCAAAGAGATTGTTGTTCTCTTCTATACATTGCAGGCAAAAGAATACCTGGAGGATTGGCTCCAAGATGTGTGCAATGGGCATCTGGTTTCCCAGACCTTGAGTTCTGCTGGAGGAGGCATATGCACCCATTTAATTCCTGCAGAGTTTCCATTGTTTACCTTAGCTGGCGTACAAAATGCCTCATTAGGAAATCATGACTGTGCACAGAATATTCACCATGTGTGTTTTTCTTCTGATAGACTGAAAAATAAAATAAATAGGTGATTATTGTTTGGAACAACAACTTCTCTGTTCCTGTTTGGTGATAAATCTTATCTCAGCTTTGTTTACAAAGTAGTATTTTTACTTTAAAGTTGGAGTCTGTGTCTGTCAAATCTTCCAGCTGCCAAAAGAGGCCCTGACCCATTCATCTCTGCTGCAAAGGCAGCAGCAGCATTTCAGGGAGTTGTGGATTGTTTCAGGAGAAGGATGCACTAGGACTAGCACTGTGGCATGGAGAAGAGAATGGAGGAGATGAGAAGTTGCTTCTGTGGGTCTCTAACACCCATTTGAATGTGCTCTGATGCCTGCTGGGGGGTATCTGTCATTAAGGGGAAAATGACACCATCCAGATACAAGTGGTCCTCCTGGGAATTTGGACTTGGTTGCAGAGTTATGCATATTTTTGCCTAGAAGTTCCTGAAAAT
This sequence comes from Mesitornis unicolor, assembly GCF_000695765.1. Taxonomy (NCBI): domain Eukaryota; kingdom Metazoa; phylum Chordata; class Aves; order Mesitornithiformes; family Mesitornithidae; genus Mesitornis; species Mesitornis unicolor. Next base: position 77,696 of record NW_010182194.1, on the reverse strand, counting down.
GCACCAGCGATGTTTATTTTTGTCAGAACCTCCTCACTCTCAGTGCCAATGCGCAATTTCTCTCCTTTAAAAAGAAAAAAAAAAAAAAGCAGAATCTAAAGCTCTGAACAAATTTGCATTTTTCAAAACTAAATATTTGGTGGCTGCCAAGCACTAAGCTGAAAGGTTTGTTGCCAAAATATCCTTTTCCAAAACCTCCTTTTTTAAGTTTGTGCTTGGTTGCTTGTTTTTTGTTGGTTTCGTTTTAAAAAAGGCATTTTTCCCCTGCATTTTTATGCAGAAAATTATCTATGTAGTTTCTTATGCTACGCTTATCACAGTGTGCCTGGAAAGCTTTATCCAAAATGAAAATGTGTCTTGTTTAAAAAGCTATTTCCTTCTATTTGAAAACGTGTATGATTTTTGTCCATATTCAAGGCATGTTGTTTTGTGGTGGGGAAGTATTTCCGTATCTTAGATCAGTGCTCTTTGATAATAGGACAAGTGATTCACTGATTGATGCCAGTGTGGCAGGACAGAGTTTTGCTTGATCCTGCTCCTTGGCTGCTTTTGAAGCATTTTGGTTTGTTAGTTGACTCTGTGGCTGCCTGACAGCCCTGTCTGAAGTCTTGTGAAGAAAGGCATAGCACCCAGAGCAATGCCTGACCCAGCTGCTGTCAACAACCCTTGTAGGATGCCCACAATAGCCACGATGCTTCTCCAGGCCACACCACGGTACAGCAGGGTGTCACCAACCCTGGAATAATCAGTTCAGCATTAACGATATATGGTCAACTAAGAAGCGGGCACAATATTTAAAGAACAAAGAGCAGGTGCGGATATGGCTGATAGCAAAATAAACCATGGGTTGTGTGTTAACCGCTTCTGGGTGAGCACATGGGCTGTGTGGTTATTCTGGCTGTGTTTGTGGGTAGAGGTTTTGGATAGAGGTGAGGAGTCAAATGATAGGGGTCTTTTGAGAGAGCTGGGGATGATGGCAGCCCCAGGGGGACCAGCTGCATGGTGGCATGGCCGTCAGCTGGAGGAGTGAGTAGACCTGAGGCCAGCACAAACTGAATCCACTCTCAGCTTGTGAAGGTCCACAGGCAGCACCGGTGCCGTTGTGTGACTCAGCTGGCAACACTTGCAAAGCAGAAGACTTGCAGAAGGACCTTGGACTGAAAATCTCCTGGGTGCAAATGCTGTGCTAGTGCCCTGTGCCCTGCCCTGAGGATGCTGTGGGGAACTGGGACTTGAAGATGGGTTGTGCAGGGCTCAGTCTGTGTTCCCTCCATGTGCTGGGGTGCCGGGCCAGCATCCATGGGAGTTTTGCCCAAGCTGTTTTACAGCAATTGTTCTAAAATCACTGGCTTTCCCAGGATAAAAGGCTTATCAATTTTTCTTGAAGGTGAGAATGGAGTGAACCATATAAGTGGACAATTATAGATGCAAACCAACAGCCTGCTGATCTTTTAGGTATGCACACAGAGTTTGGTTTCACTTTCCCAGCTAATCTTACAAAAATTAAAGAAAAGCAATGCTACTAACTGAGGATAACACTAGGATCTTTTCTAATGGGATCTTTCAGGCTACCTGTTAATTCGTCAGTGGCTTGTGAGGTGTAGACATGAGATACTTGTTCCAGGTGTCATGTGAAACTTCTGATACTGCCTCCTTCAGTTTAGAAATTTGTCATGGCAGCATATTTCCTGGGACATGAGGGAATTTATTTTGGAGGCAGAGAGGAGAGGAAGTGGGAAAATGAGTGCCCTGTCAGGAAAATTGTATTGAGTTATTTGAACAAAGTATAAGGCTGACTGGAAAACAACTGTCCACGCACAACACAGAGACTTCAGACTGCACTGGAGGGGTAGAACTGAAGAAGAATCCTTGCCTTAATTTTGTAAAGAAGTAGTACTGCAGCAAGTCATGTCTGGTAGCCTATGAGGAGAGACTTGAGGTACCTGATGGGCCTGGTCTCATGGGAGCATCCTACAGCATCAGCCAGTTTCTTGAGGTCTCTGTTACACCAAGAGTAGCAGTAAACCAAGAAGTACCACTCCTTGTAACACCAGTCTTAAAGGAAACTGTAGACCAAATGCTTGCTATGGCTTCAGGAAAGGTTATGATGAGTAGATTACTTTTAAAATACCTTTAATATAAATACGTAAATAACATTATGTAAATCAGAACTGCCCAGTCATGCTAAGACCTTAGCCAACACTTTGCAAAGCCTTTGACTTACTTTTGATGTTAGATGAACACCTAATAAGTTTAATTAAAGTTTAATTAGTGTAAGTAGGCTAAATGTGATAGGTCAACAGGCGCAACATAAGATAAAACACTGTTGGCAATAGTCAACCTGAAATAAAAGAAGGAAAATCTCCTTTTTAAAAACAAATACCTTTGAGGGACTAGTTTAGACTAGCTGCTTCGTCCTTCAGTGGTGATCTTTTTCTCTTTTCTTTCCCAGGCAATAGTGACCAGTTAAAAGCAAAACCTGTTTCCTCACATCAGTGAAAAAAGTCGGGTTTTATCCTTCATGTTTCTACAGCGCTGTGCTCTGGAATTTCCCCCAAAACAGTTTTCTTAAGTCTTGGCATATGACACAGAGAGGTATGTCTCACTGTTTTCTGCTATTCTTTTCTTTCCAGTAAAGTGCTAGTGGTTAGACAGTCCAGCTGAGTTTATTAAAGATCTGATAATAAGTTACTGAAGGGCTTAACTGAAATTTGGCAGCACATCACCAGTCTTGCTGGCCATCATTGTTTAGAATGTCCTTTACAGCTAAGGATTATGTTTCCTTGACTTTGAAATTAAATTTGAATTTAATTTGGGCATTTTGGCATGCAGATGACTGTGTTGGCCTATGTATCTCTCCTTTTTGTCCTAAAATTAACTGTGCTGCTCACTGGGTGCTGGTAGGCAGCACTGCTGAGCCGTCAAGGTCTGCTGATGATTCATTGGCTTGTTTGACTGCTTCTCTGTGAAGGTGTGCTCTTGCTGTCCAAGAAAGCTTATGAACAGCTAGATAATGAAAGGAGGCTTGTCCATCCAAAATCTTGTTGTTCCAGTGGGTTCTGTTTTCTCTCGTGACGGGAAAGGACTACATCAGTAAGTAACTGTGGCTCAACACACCACCACCAACCAAGAATACGATCTCAGTTAAGTATGTGTTCCTTCAGGCGCTCTTTTGGACTGGAATGAGGCCTGTTGTATCATACCAACCCAGCCCTTTGTGCATCGGCATGCACATCAACCCAGCCACCGCTCTTCAGTTCGGCTGGTGTGCTGCAGGGCACCACTGCTTGCTGTGCACCTTGTGAGATGACACAGGCTGCCTCCAGGTGGGACTTCTCTAGCTCATAAGGAGGCAGTAGCTGATACCCAGGAAGCAAGATACCAGGGAGAGAAAGACTAATTTGACAGTGTTGCCTGCAGGCTACTGAGTTCAAGGCCCTACTCTAAATCAGGTCCATCAGGAATACGTTTTCCTCTTTCTTGGATCAGGAATTCCACTATGGCTTTGAGACCAAGTGCTGGTAACTCACAGCATTTTACAGTCAGCTCTAGCAAAGATTCAGCTTGTTTCTTATTTTATCTGTCTTGATTTGATCATCCCTAAAAATAATCTGCAATGCAAGATACCGCAGTGCTGAATTCCCCAGCCGAGCAAGTGGAACATGTTGAGAGGGTTTCTTGGATCAAAGTCCTAGGAGAGGAGCCAAAAGCAAAAGTCAGGCTAAAGTTCAGGAGTATCCTTCAGATATAGAAAGTAACTGCACACAAAAAGCTGTTGTTCTCACGAGACTTTATTATGCACTGGAAGAGGCAATGCAAGTTGCAGGCTCTACTGCAGTTAAGTTGGAGGGAATGTGAAATGCCCTCCGGGATCATATAAAGTCTGGGAAAACTGAGAGGAATAGGAAGTATTTAGGGCAATAGTCTCAGACACAACAAATGAAATCCTTTGCCCCCAAAAGCCATGTGTCAGACACAGGCTAAAAATTCCAGTGACCAAAGTCTGCTCTTGTAACATGCTAAAGCTTTCTTGTTGAGTCACTATCACCAAGCCTAAGCATCAACCAAGAGGCCTGCAGAATACATGAGCAAGATAAAGGGGAGAAATATGTATTTTTTTTGTTTTACTAATGATAATTAGAGAAGTCTCAAATGAAGGAAAATTTCAGTCTTCAGAAGTATACAAGAAAATGATAGGCTATATGCCCTTTTAATGTGTTCTTAAACCCAAGCACAATAACCTCTCCATGTCAGCTGAAGCTACAGACAGACATCTACAGTCATACAACTATTTTGTAGTAATAATGATGAACAGGTAATGGTGGGAAACTGATGAGCTGATATCAGAGATGCTGGAAGAGGCTGAAAGGATAATGCAGTGTGGGAGATGAAGTAGAGCCACTAATGCACAGGCTTCTCCAGGAAGCCTCCTCTAGCAAGTGGGGAACACCACGCCGTTCCACATCAAGCAGCAACTGCTGAAGTCAGGCCTTTGTCCTGTAGGACACTGTGGGAGTCTTTCCCTGTCTACATCTGTGTCTTGTTGAATCTTGCCATCAGGGCTCATTTGATTTTACTTCTGCAAGCATCAGCTGAAGAGAGCATTTATACTTATGTCTTCATATATCATGTATCTGATGAGTGCACCCACGTCAGTAATGTCCCACATGCCTACCACCAGCCTTGTCCCTTAAGAAATGCCATTACTGCCCAGCAGTTTTATCAGAGAGGGACTCTGCTTTGCCCTCCTAATTTTGGCATGCATGACCGTGGATCTGCCATCCCCTGCTCTGTGGGAAAGGCCACAAGACCGCTGTGAGTTAGGTGCCATTTGCCGCTAATCAAGCCTGAAAAAATAGTCTTGCCTCTACTCTCTGGGTCAAGACTGCTGTGACTGCATGGTTCAGGTCTCCTAGAGAGTACTGCTGTATTATAATTGCTTTTGCTGCTAAATGTTAGGTGTCTGAGTGCCTGGTAGGAACCACAGCCCAGCTGAGAACAGGCAATCACTTAATGGTGTAGCAAGAGATGGAAAATGACCTACTTATATCTAGAAAGCTGGAGGCACTTTCAGTGGTCCAGGCTGGGACACTTGCATCCATTTCCTACTCAAGCATCACCCACCCTTTCCATTTGGCCAGGGGAATATTTAATATTTTGTGTGAAATAGAGCAGTTTTGACAATGCATCCCTGTTGGCGGTGTGCCTGGAACACGGCCAAGATGAGACATTTTCTGTGAACACAGACTGATGTTCATTTATCACTGCTTATTATTGTCACCTGCCTCAAGCCCAGACGTGTGAGTGCTTTTTTTCAAGTGAGCTGTGCAGTCCCCTGATTTCTAAGTGGCTTCTGCCAACCTTTCTTCTGTCCATCATGAAATGTGGCTTCCTAACAGGGCTATCATCTGAAAATGGCCTCTGCAGCAGCACAGCAGGACACAAGGTCACTGTGCTGAAAGGAGAAAGCAAGCCTGGTGCCAGCCTTGCAAATCCATCCGGAGAGTTGGGTTGCCTTTGAAACTGGTTGAAAATTCAAAGTGGGCAGCTAAACACAGTGGTATGGAAACTGCTGGAAGAACAGGATGAAATAGGCAAAGACTTCTTATCTAGAAAACAGCACAATGTTGTGAATACTTTAATTTGTCCTAAGTGCTTTTCTTTCAAAGGAAATGAATTTGATGTATATCTGCAAAGCACTTTGTTTAGTCCCAACCCTTACAAACAACACTTGTGTTTCACATCTGTTTACTCCCTCCCAAAACATGCAGGAAAAGTAGCCTACTCTCTTTTTGTCCTTTGCATCCTGCTGCTTGCCGCTGTCTTTAATGTCTTGATGAAAGTCAAAAAGCAGTTTCTCCTTGGAGAGAAGTTCCTGGAGTTCAGAGGGACAGGACTGAGGACAACCTAATTGAAGAAGGAAAGAAAAATCAACAATTTTTATTTTTCTGCACCATCACGGACGAGGGCACAGTTAGTGCTGGTGATGGCAGGTGAGGTGAGTGCTTTCTGGGAGGTTTGGAGCAGTTAGCCAGAGAAAATCATTCCACATGTCAATTGAAATTTCCACTGCTAGCCCTGGGGAGCCTGCGGAGAGGTGTGAAATGATGCATCCTACTTGTTCTCCTAGCTGGGCTGAACTTCTAGCTAGAAACATGTTTTTGGTCAGGCTCAGCAGATGCGAGTGAGGTTTTATAAGGTAAGAGATACCCTGACTGAAAAGCTGCTTTTTTAAAGATGCTTGCCTGGAACGGGTATGTTGCTCTGAAGAGCCTGCAGGGGATGCACAGCCTCCGCTTGCAGATGGCGAGGTGGTACCCAGGGGCCTGCTGAATGTCCCACATGCCAGTGATGCACGAGTACAAGTGCAGCCTGCACTTGTGCTTCACATTTTGAGCAGTTACAGGTTCCAAACCTTCTCTTTGCATCTTTAACTCAGCTGTTTTCAGTCATGGTAGCTGGGATGCCATGTGACGGAGGACAAAGCACTGCAGGGGGGCATGCAGCATGATGTAGTTGAAAGGAGAAATAACAGGTTGTGGCAGTGTGAAGCATCTCTGGTTTGAATGCATCTCCTTGTATGTCTTGCTTTCTGCTGATTTGATCCTGGCTTTGTGTAGCACCAAAAGCAAAGAAACTTCCATGGTATAGCAGAGTTACTCAGGTTTATAAAGCACGCTGTCCCCTATGCAGAGTAGTTACTTTCCATAGGTACCCTATACCTATTTTTTACTGTATCAATTAAAGGTTAGTAGTAGCTTTGTACTTTTTTATGAGGCCATAGTCTGATCCCCTAGTGGATAAACCAGAAAAGCAAAGGAGAACACAGCGCAACTGGTATTATTGTTCTTAAGTGAGGGTAAAAGGCATTGTTTTGCAACTGAAGGGCACTTGGTACGAAGGGAAATAGCTGTTTCTACCCTGGCCCTGACAGATCTCAAAACTAAGAAGCCTGCTCTGTTGTTAAAAACAGCTATCTGACTGAGTAAATACTGCACTTTCTGAAATGACTTAACTGGAAAGTGTGCCTTTTTCCCTGATAAACATTTTACAAAAAAAAATGCAACTCCAAAGCGCAGCAGACTGTTATTTTGTTCTGCAGGTCACCCCAGAATGTTCCATTTAGGAACATCTTGAACTTCTTCAGGGATTCTTCTTCTTCAACTCTTCTTGAACCCCTGTTCAAGCCAGGGGTTCAGTGGGATTTGTCTCAGTGCCACTTTGCTGCTGCGTGACTTTGATCCTCTTCTTCACAGTCAGCAAATGCTCCTGGGGCAGTATCAGATCCTAAACCTAGTGAATCATTTAAACCCTCTTGATGTTGGAGAGCTGGTTTCAGCCAACTATTAAATCCAATAGCAAGCCAGTTCCTTGGAGGACTGGGGCATCTGAAAACATCTTATGAACCAAATGGAGCAGATAGGCCACGTGGGCATGGCCAAAGGAGACAAGATCCTGTCACAAGTCCCCAGGCTGAGACACTCAGGCTCTTCTCAGTGAGCAAGGACATTTGGAATGGATGATCTTTGCCCCGGCATCCTCAAGTGATGCCTCGCAAGAAGGGTAGATGTTAGGCTAAGGATGGAGCAGTCTCCAGTCTGAGCTGTGGTTTTAGCTGGAGGACGCAGTCAAAGGCCGATGCCCCACCTTAGGGCATGGCCCTTCATCTCCCAGGTCTGATCCTCTCACTACACAAAATGACACATACAATGTCTGGACAAAGTCCTCTGGCTTTTGTTAGCTAGACTCATTGTGCGAGACTGCTCATGATCTGCCTGCAGACACCGTTACTTAAAAAGAAAAAAGAAAAAAAGAAAAGAAAACAAATTACAGGAGGTTGTAAAAAAATCCAGAAGTTAAACTATTGTTTGATTTCCAAACTGGCACATTTCCTTAAAGTATCCAAGAAACTAAAAGCAAAGCTAATGATTTTAGGTCAAATTAAACATTTCAGGTCAAACAAAGACTTTGTTTTTGAAATCTAGTCAAAGAACATGAGCTTTTGTTTTAGGATTAGCCTAAACCATTTTCTGTTAGGTTTTTTTCCTTCCTGTTTGTAGAAGTGAAGGGGAAAGGACGGGTTTTTTTGTTTGACTCCATAGGTGTGTGTGCCCGACTGCAGATTTCTAAGCTGCAGCTCAGCACCGCTCTGAACTCAGCAGGCTGGGATGGAGGGGTGGAAGCCTTGCAGGTATCTGAACATCCCAGACCATCGTGTCTCTGGAGTAGTGCAGCTTCCTTGGCCACGTTTGACCTGAAACAAGGGTGGGGTGTTGAGGATCCACAACTAGGTGCAATAGAACCATATCTGCAGGGAAAAAGGAGGCTCTGGGTGCCTTTGCTGGTCTCCTCATTGCAGGCTCCACTCCAGACCTAGCATAATTTATCCTTGTGTCTGAGCTTCACTCTTGTGTTTTATTAAGTTGGTTTATTTATTATTCATTCATGACCCAAACGTGGTTTTTCTACTGCCCTCTCCTTGGCCTGGCATTTGCAAGCAAAGGAAAGGGCTTCAGCTTTCAGTACCCAGTTCTGCTGGGATCTGCCAACCCTTGACTTTCATGGAGCTCATCCTTCTTTGAAATCCCTCATTCCACCTTCTCTCCAGACAGACTAACCTAGCTTTCCCCTCTACTTCTTGCCATCCGCCCAGCTCAGGGCCCACCTTCGGTGTCATTTTCATTAGTTCCATGCCCTGGATGCCATGTGTACAAATGCCACCTACACTTCTCTAGGATCACCTAGTTTTCAGCTAATATGTGTGCTGCCTATGCTGGAGCTGCACCCTGTTAAAATTCTTCCCTTCAATGTTGTGACACTAAACAAAGGCAGAAGGCTCTGACAAATGTTGTCTGAATTACCAAGCACTTGCTCACTCTGGATGATCTGACTACTTCTTTAAACACAGCCTTTAAACTGAGTCTGTCCAGTTATGTGGCCTACAGCACCCTACTTGTCTAAAGAATTAGAGACACTGATGGGGTTTGGTTTAAGGTTTTTGTAGAGGAAGTGTGATTCCACAGGGATTCACAGCCGAAGCTTTGACCAGAGGATGACCAAAGCAGAGTAACTGTCCCCCATGCCCCAGGATGGGTGCAGAGCTATGGGCTGGGGTCATGCAGGTCCCTTTGCAACCCCCCCGAGGGTGGATGCTGAGGGCTGTGGGCAGGCAGATGGCACTCCAGAATACACAGCATTAGCTCAGCCACCTCCAGCTGTTGTCCAGCACATTTGCTGGATGAGTTGAGTTGGACAAGCAGTCAGGACCTTTTCAGAAAAATAACGTAGGTGGCCCCAAGGCCTGGTGTCTGTCCCCTGGAGCAAGGTGTGCCCTGCCAAAGCCCCTCTGAAACCCACTCGATTGTGAGGCAAAGCCTGAGAGAGAGAGCAAGGCAGGGCTTGGTGCTGTGGTAATCTCAGCACTTCATTCCCGTTCAGAAATGATGGTTTTCAACAAGCTGAAGCCAGAGTAGGAGTAGTATGGGTTGAAAGAAAATGGAAACTTAAATAAAAAAAGGTTAGTCTTCTGTTTGAAAAGTCAAAGCAGATCTGAGTGTTCTGGTTTGAGGATGGCTTTCCCCTCCCCCCCCCCAATAAAAACTCTAAACTGTGCTTGCCATATTTTAGTTTTGCTCCATTTTTACCCTAAAAAGTGTGTTAATAAGCATTTCTTTGTAGCTAGCAAGCTGCTTCCAGATGTGTTTATCCTGAATGTGCTTATCGCTTCCTGTGTGCCACTTAGTCATAATGAGCTCAAGAGGGAGCTTGCTATGTACCCAGTTCAGAGGATATTACTGCGGGAGCCACTGCTCTCAAATACTGCTCGCTGCTGCAGGAAGGGCTCAAGACAGCTTTGAGCAAAGTGCTGTACAGGCATCCAGGAAACATCCGTGTCTTAGGCCCTGCCCTCATCCCTGACACGTGCACCCCATAAATACAGCCAAATCAATTCAGGTACTTCATTTGTGCAGTGTGGAGAGAGCTGCTGTGGGGACCTTGAGAGTTTGAATGTCTTTAGTGTTTTGCATTTAAGTTCTCAGAGTTAAAGTGCATAAATAGAGGGCTTTGCATTTAATAATTTATTATTCAGTCCAAGAAATACACTAATACCTTTATCAGAATTACGTATGTCATTCAAAACACAAAAGCATAAATCACTGAGGAACAGGCAGACATTAATGACAGCTCAGCAAGAAAAACATGATTTTCTCCTAAACAAATGTTTCACTTTTGTGTCAGTGTCACTATATACAAATTCTTTATTTTTTTTAAGCGGTCTGAGGGAAGAAAGGAAAAGCTTAAGTGCCTGAGGTGTGGTGAAACATTCTGCTCCATCCCCTGACACTGCTAAGTGCCAGCTGTATTCCTCCCCTGTCTCCCAGGAATGGGAATATAAGAGCAGGAAGTGTGAGGATTTGGGGTCAGCAAGGCTGGACTTAGGGAAGAATTTCAACTTAGCTGTTCCAGGTCATGGAACCTCTGGTCCTGATGGAGGTCTGGTGGGAAGGCAGCGAAATAAGGGTGCTTAGTGAGATAAACCAACCCTAGCCCTAGAGATCACACTTGGATGTTCCTCTAGCATGTAAAGAGGTGATGGAGAAGCTTCCATGTGAGTAGCAGAGCATGGCTTTGGGTGCCATCCAAAGATCTTCTACCTAAAGCTTGCTTCAATAAAACATTTCGGGGACCTTCTTATGAATCTTGCTCAAAAGCAGGTCCAGCTGAGCTCAGAAGAAGCCAGTCAACCCATGACCTGCATTGTGCCATGAAGGACTGCTGAGGTCAGGTACCAGAGCTAGGCACAGAGACCTGCGTGATGAGACTCCCACTAACCAGTTCCAAGGTGCCCCAACGTGGTTTCCACTAAGAATCTGGCCAGCAGCATTCACTCAAAAACACATGGAGCAAAGGCAGTGACAAAAACCACTCGGGAATGCTCACACATTTGCCAGTGTTGCTGTAGCCAAAATATATTCTGGAAAGTATGGCACATGCCCGTAATTCATTTAACACAGCCCCAGGCTAAGAAGAAAACAGGAACTGCCTTTCTGAAACTCCCTAATGGACCTTCTCCTCCAGTGTCTTGCTGCTGATAAGGCCCAACTTCATAAGGCACAGGGGAAGTCATAAAACCGGTGTCATGATCCCAGCGCTTGAGCCAAAAGCAGTTGAAAGTCAATGGAGAGGCTCTTATTGTCTTGAATGTGCTGTGAAGTTGGAGCTGGTGCCATTAAGCCTCTATGGGGAAAGAGGAGGGTAGGGAAAATGTGAGGGAGTAGGACTGCAAGTCCTCACTAAATCTGTTTGTTCCTTTATTTTTAATATCCAGCACCACTGGGCACAGTCCTTCTGGAGGTGCTGCCAGACTGCTGAGTGCCTCTGTCCCTGCGCACAAGGCAGGGTGTCCCTCTTCCTGAGGCAAAGTGGGGAACTCTGGGATTATTTTAATTTTACCCATGCAGAGTCTATTTAATATCAGGTTCGCCATATTTTTTTGGTCTTGGTCCCACAGATGTTTCTGAGGCAGGTCAGTACATCTCCCAAGCTACCATTTTGTTGCGCATTTGGAGCTTGCAAAATCCAAGGAGTCCTCCATCGTTCAGTCTGAACATCACTTCCCAGTTGCGACTCAAATGGTTGGAGTCTTAAAGAATATGATTGATAAACAATAGATGTCTGGTGGAGATGCTGATTATTTTCCTGGTACAAAAGGTTGCTGCATCTTATGTGATAATTCCCCTTTCTTTTCCTCCTTGTCGGCTTTGTGTTTTCATGATTTATTTGCGGGCTGGCAAGTGTCCACAGCCCTGCAGGAAATGGATGTCTGCTATTGTGTTTGGGGGGGCTATATAAACGTGTAATTTTCCCACTACATTAATTATAGATGTTTCTCCCTCACTGGAGCAGCTCCATGTTTTCACTACCCTTTCAGTTTGGAGACAGAGTGTTCTCCACACACCCCCAGCCCAAGCTGCGGGTATTTATAGGGAACCTCAACTCTGACATCCTCCACTGAGCTGAGGGAAAGTTAAAGAGCAGGTCATTCCCATTTGCCAGCTTGGTCTGGTCACAAACACTGCAGAGGCAAAACTCACTGACTTTTCTACCTGATGACAATAGCTCCAGAATAGCAGCATAGGCATAGCTGGGTGTTCTCTGGCTATTCCTCCTGCTGACGGTTTCCTCAAGAATAAAATTGGTTTGCCCTAAGAAAACAACCATCTTGGTACGGAAAAACAATTGTAGAGCAATTTATTTAGGAATAGCTATGCTGCTTAATTCCTGACTGCTGGAGACAGACCTGGCTGAACTTGGAGCAAAGAAATGAAACTTGAGACAAAATTCAAGGTGATTATATCAGTTCAGGAGAGGGCTGGAGGGAGAGATCTGTCCTGGTTTTGCTGGGAAAGAATCAGTTTTCTGTTCAGGAAAGCTGCACTTCGCAAAGACTGCAGTACTCAATTTAGTGGAAACAAAGTTGATAAGACTCTTTGTTTTAGTTTTTGGCCAACACTGGTATGCAGCGGTCAAGGTCTTTAGCGGTTCTGAATGAGCCAGGTGCGAAAGCTCAGGGAAGCAATAGCCAGGGCAGCTGACTGAAGCTGACCAACAGAATTATTCCCTACCATAAATGTCACACTGACTACAAATTGGAGAGTTTGCTGGGGATGGACCTCATTTCTTGATGGTTCTTGAGGTTGGTGTCACCCATCATTCTGCTCCCGAGGCCTACTCCCCTGCTTGTTGTGACAGTTACATTTTTCACTGGAGCTGTTGTGCTCGCAGGGGTTATTATCTTACCTAATATTCGCTCCTGGAAGTGCACAGGCAGCAACTGCTATATGAGTTGAGTATAACTTTATGTCTTTTATAAGCATTGTTCCTATTACTATTACAATTCATTATTAGTAGTAGTTATTATTAGTTTAGTTTAGTTTATTTAAGTCACTAAATTGTTCCTATCTCAGTCTATGAGGGTTCCAACCTTTCTCCTCCGATTCTGTCCCCCGCCCTACTAGTGAGTGAGGGTGTTGAGCAAGTGGCTGTGTGGTGTTTGACTGCCTGCCTGGTTAAACCATGACAGATCACACTGAGATATACCGTCCCAGCTCGGTGTTTATTTGGCTCTACTCCGTCATCCAGCTCTGGTCGTATAGCCTTCAACCTGAACAGACTGGAAAGGTGCCTCTTTTTGTTTCTTCCCTACAAAAATGTGGCTAAAATGAGGAATTCCTCAGTGGAACATCTGCCTCTGCTCTGGAGAAGGTATTTTTAAAGGGATTTTGTCAAAGTCCCTGTTTTGCTGAAGTGCAGGTTTTGTCCCCTATAAGGCCACCACGGTGCTTGGTTGGCTTCCAGCTTGTGCTTCCCACCCCACTAGACCCCTCTCGAGGTTTCCGTGCAGGATGCTGTCTCCCGCGATGCACCAGGCTTTGCTTTTGGGACAGCAGTGGAGCCACATGGCAGGTGTGTGCCCAGGTCTACATGGGAGATAAACTGGCAAGGGAGTCCAGTTGCAGAGGGGTATGGGGATACCATGCTACAACTTCACAGGTCCTGCCTTGCAGCCTGCCAGATTCCAAAACCTGAATTTTAGGGCTGATGAGGTTTGGTGGTTTCTTGTCCTTGGTGGCAAAACCGGTGTGTAGTTCCTGTTCATCTCCTCCATAATACGTGCCCCTTTTACAGGCTGAGCTGTGACCTGTGTTTGCCAGGTGCTCTGGAGAGGATTTGCTGTAGCTGGCCATTGTTTCAAGGGTTTATTGATCTTCTGCAGCGCATGGATTTATCTCACATTACTTACACACTGGAGATGTGCACTGAGATGCTTAGGAAGTCCCCAACATAGTGAGTTTTAGCTCATGGTGTCTCTGGCTTGTTTCTGACTCGCAAAATGTTAATGTCTCCTGAAGAAAAATCATCTTAGAAGTACAAATACACACAATGCAGGCTGGGACACGGAGAAACAAACATTTGCTCTCATCTTAGAGGCCATGCCTGCCAATGAGAAGGCTTGATAATGAACCATGTTTGTTCTTTCTTGAGCCGTAACTCCTGGAAATAAGAAATCTTGCCAAATATGACCCAGAAGGGGCTGCCTCTGTGAGTGGATTCTCCTTTACAAGAGCATTTCTCTTGAGCGTCCTGGGGATCTCTGCAGATACAGATGTCATTAGAGGAGTCGGACTATTTCCAGGAGGCCGGATCTACTAGGGTGTCCTTTGGTTTGTAATGTTTCATTTCCCAGTGAAATGCATGTCCTGCTGTGATTTTTCTGAGTTTTTGTCTGCCAGAAGTGGGCATGTTCATCACACTGGGTATGTTGACAAGTACAGAGCAGGTTGGATTATTACGAGCACACAGGCTGTGCTGCCTCTGGCCATCCCTGGGTTTCCTACAGTGGCTTTGTAGGGCTGTTTCCACAAGCCAGAGACCAAGAGCCAAAAGGAAGAGAGTGGGCCAAAGCAATGGGAGATGGCTCTGATTTACAATTGCTTCCCTCCTTCAACACCTACACAGCTCCCCAGAGGGGCAGTGAAAATTTGCTTCCTGCCTCTTCTGCTGCTGGCACATGGAGCTGCACCAGAGGAGATGCAGTGAGCTGTGCTGGAGGGGAAGCCAGGCAGAGCTCAGCTGCTTTCTGGTAGCTAACAGCAGGATAAGGGAGCCATGGTGGTTTGAGCAATGCCGTGCAGGTAAGCCAGTGCTGGTGGGTAGCCATGACTCATTGCTCTGCGAGAAATCCTTGGCTGAGGCTGAGCCTTCATGTCAGTCCTTCACCATGGGATTGAGAAGGGAGAGGACTGTGCCAGCCACATCCAGCCCATGGGAGTGGAGGGACACCAGCCATAAGGTCATGGAAGTCTGCAAGGACAGGGAACAAACTTGAGCCAGCTTGGTGGCATGGGATCAGGCAGCAGGTGAGGACTGGTGATGGCTGGACATCCTGGGATGCAGCTTTCTGGGGTGAGCGGTGTGAATTTGCTGGTGCCCTGGCCCTGCTGGGATGTGTCTCCTTGGTCTTTTTGGGCCTGGCAGTTTGCTGCCAGCAGAGTTTCTTCCAGGAGTCCCAGCTAAGCAACATGAGGTATATCTGGCCAGGTCCACATAAAAATTAAGCAGCACATTGTGTCTATTCAGCCTCATTCCTGTAAGTCTTGAATGGTTTTCATGATGTGCCTTGCATTTGACTCTCAGAGTGCAACTGCCACACAGTCCATGTGTTGGGCAAATGCTTTATCAGTCTGTGTAGATGAAGCCCCCTGTGGGCTTGTGCAGGATTGCTACAGCATACCTGTGGTGGATGTCAGCAGGTTGAGGCTGGGACAGTGCTGTCAGAAGCCAAGTTTCCTCGTGAAAGCATCCACCTGACTGTGAGCGTTGCTCGGGTGAGTCTGTACATGCAGCATCTGGAAGGTTGCCATTACATATACATGTGGTCTGGCCTCACTGTGTGATGGAAATCCTCCTGGAGAGGGAAGGATGCCCTCATGAAATCTTTTATTAACTTCAATTCATCTCTTTTAGCAGGAGGGGAAGGTCCCAATCATCTCAATAGCAGGAAGGGAAGATCCCAGAAGGAGATGCTGCAGTGCCCAGCAGCAGGGAACCAGGACTTCTCTCTTTAACAGAAGTCAGCATAAGAAATTATCTCTAGGTCCAGCATGAAGGCATGGCTTTCCTGTGCACTGGCCACTGATGAGGAGTGGACATTATGCAACTAAGCTTTGTCCGTGATACTTCTGCTGCTGCTGCCCTGTGGGGTGCTATGTGTACCCAGTGCTGGAGATGGCTCTGACCAGCTGCTTGGGTAGGCTGCTGGAGGGGGTCACTGGAGTGGGGATGAAGGCCTCAGAGTTGAGCTGAAGTCCCTTTAGAGGCTCTCATTTCCACCATCATGCTTTTCAGCACCACCACTGGGTCTTCTTTCCCATAACATCAGTGAGATTTGGATGAGGAGAGCAGGTGGGCCCGTTGCCTGCTTGCCCACCCTTCCCAAAATGCTGCAGCTTAACCTCCTTTTCATTTCCAGCAGCTGAAATACAGGAGTGTGGGAGGCAAATAGCAGCTCTTGCAGCAAGCACTTCATGACGTGCCCTGCACGTCCAAGCACAATGCAATTTTGCATCTGAGTACCAAAAGCTAAACAGCAGGTGAGACCGGGTTAACAGCCTGGGCATGACAATTTCTAAAGCAAAGCCTGGGGAGCTCTAAACACAAACACCATTAGCAATAACAGGATCTGTGCACTTAACTCCCTGCCCTGCTCTAAAAGCACTAGCCCAAGCAGCAAGTGTCCTCCACTTTATCTGCATGGTCTGGCTCAGTGCTTAGCAGCCATGCCCAGCCCGAGGAGCTGGACCACCTGCTATCACATAGGAATTTAGTTTAAATCTCATCCATACCCTTTTCCATTTTGCCAGTTTTGGAGAATATTCACCGTTAAAGCCCTTCCTTTCACACATCGCAAAGGTACAGATTTACTCCTGCACGGTAAGTGCCACGAATTTACTGCCCTTGTTAGTAACAGGGAGGTGCTGCTGTGATGCTGATACAGGCATCAGCATGTGGTCTTCAGTGGCTCTAAGCTAAAGAAACACCATCTTCTGACTGAATACTGGGCACTGCAGGGGGGAAGGATGCAGAGCAGGGGGTAAATGTGGGCCAGATTTGAGATAAAATACAGGAGGGCAAGTGTGCTCTGCTTCCAGAGACCCAGGGAGGCTGCAGAAAGATGCTGAGCAGAAATAGTAGTAGGACAGCACAGGTGGTGGAGGGAGTCAAAGAAACATCCATTATTTATATGCCCTCTGCAGTGAGCTCGTGGTGAGTCTGGATTGTCCAGGAACTAGGTCAGGATGAAGCAGGATGAAGCAAATAAAACCTGAAGTCCTTGAGCAAGTCCCCCCTCCAAGTTCGTGTTGATGCTCTCTTTCCTGCTGCAGCACCTTCCAGCCAGGTTCTCAGCACTATGCCAGGGCCAGCCTCTGCGAGCTGGAGATGTCTGCAGCCCCAGTCTGGTGAGTACGTATGGGAAAAGTGATATTTATTGCGCAGTAACATGCTCTGGGCACTTATCAGTTTAATTACCCACAGAAATGTTTTTATCTTGTCCAGTTCTGGGCAGCAGAATAGGTTGTTGTGTTGATTGTGTCATGCCAGGGTATTTAGCAAACCCAGAGGCAGAGACAGAGCCGATGGAGTGGACAGGTGTTCCCTTGCCACGAGCCAAAGGGGAGGCAATGTTGATGTGTCCACCGTGGGTGGGAGATGCAATGGGTCAAGAGAGCCAGTGCCGCTTGGCACCCTCTTGGTCTCCCTGCATGCCCATTCACGTGTTTGGCAAAGTCTGGTGCCGAAGTGTGCAGAGAGAAGGGGTTTAGTTTTGCATGAATTGGCGTGTAAACCCACAGAGAGAGACTGTGGGCTTGGCATGGCACTGACAAGCTGTCCAACAAGGCAAGTGGTGCCTCTGATGAGTGTTTAGTCATGCTGCATTTTCTCAGGGAAAGCAATGATCTTCAGTGATGAGGACTAATGGGCAGGCTCAGGAGGTCTGAGGTCCATCAAGATTGTTCTGTCAGGTCTTAGCAAGGGCTGGGTGTCCCTGGGGTTCAGCTTCAGGCTTCATTCGTGCATGTGACATGGTCCAGTCACTTGAACTCTGCATGACAAGCTACACTTGGAGAAACAACAGCCACATCTGCACTTATAAAAATACGAGATTTGTGGATGCGTGGCTGCACCATGGGCTGCCTGAAGTGTCTGCAGCTAGCAGCTCAAGGTTTGGGCTATAAAGTAACCCAGGTGTTAAGCTAAGAGACATCATCCTCAATGCTGTTTCAATCTGCAGTGAAATTACATATTGCTTTCAGAACATATGAGTCCTCTGCTCCCTGGACAGGTGAATTTGTCCATGGAGATCACAAGGTACACAAAGCCCTCTTTTTCTATACAAATGCCTAAATGTATCCATTTTGATATCCTGCTTTGAAAGGTACTGAGAAAACTCCAAATACTACAGTCAATGGAAAGAACCTATGAAATGCAAGAGTAGCAGAAAACTGAGGGAGAGTACTCACTAAGTGTTGGGGAAATGCTGGCACTGCTGCAAAATGCTGCAGGTAATCCCACAAATGCACAATGCAGGATTTCTTGTTTTTCTCTGGTGTCAGCCATAAAATAGGGAGAACATTGCACTGGATTGACTTAGGTTCCCATCAGGTCTGGCAATGTTTTTTCTTGGGGGGGGGCGTGCGGGGAACGAACACTCACACACACTGTTAACAACAATGGGAAGTATTTTCCTCTTCAAGAGCCCTTCCTCACTATCCAACGTCGCTCTCTAAAGAATGGTGCAGAAGTCAAGCAGAGCTGTGCATCATCCAGAAAGCACGCAGCACTCAACCACGGCGCTCAAGGATTCCTAGAAGCCAGCACTGCACAGAGAGAGCTGAAAGAGGGGACTCTGCAGCTGATCCTCCAATCCGGGCAAGCAGGGCTTGGAAACAGCACTGGGGGTTTGCAGTCTGGCAACGCACGCCTTCCAGTTGGAGCAAGAAATGTCAAGGAGAATTAGTGAGATGACTGGAGACTTAGACTGCAATGGGAAGCAACTGCTGTTCATAAGCAGGCTGTGACTACTCAGCCTCGCTAATCAGATTTCAGAAGATGCTCAGCTGGCTCATGCTGGAGGGTGCTCGTTGCATGTTTTGCTAACAATGCTGTGCTGGGGGATCTGTATTTCAGCAAGAAAGGAGAAGGCTCCCCTGGAGGGAGCCTGATTTAATGCCTGGAGACCTGATTTTGTCAGTGTAGGGGGAAAAGGCCATGTGGAAACCTGTGTATCTCGGACATGGCTCTAATACCGGCTCTGTAGGTCATTTAAAGCAAGCAAGGTAGGACCAGATGCTCCTCTGAGTGCCAGCTGTGAGCACTGAGGTTACTAAAACTCAGCCTCACCTGAACAGATCCGACAGCCTGCCCAGCTTCCTGGGCAGCTGGAACCTGTCCTGATGCCGGAGCCACTGTGGCTTGGTCACCCTGGGCCTTGGCATGTCAGTGCCAGGAGGAAAAACAAGCGCATCCAGCCCCGGCACACCAGCTTCATCGCTGCTCGGCCTATCCGGCTTGCTTCAGCCCCTGTCCCCACCGAAGCACATTTTGGAGCTGAGGCACTGGAGAGCATGGATCAATATTTGAGCCAAAGGAAATGGGGATCCTCTGCACTGGATCAAGGTTTAATTAGCAAAGGGCTGTGCGATTTTGCATGGTTTGCTTGATACCGATTCCTGCGAAGAATAAAAGTTTACTTCCATTTCCCTGCGCTCTATTAAAGCAGCTTCCGTTAGTGCTGCCTGTGCTCTCGACTGTGCTGTATATGGCATGCTATTTTTAGAAAGCAGGGTTACCATGACAACCCAATGTATTTTTTGTTAAACATAGCAGCTGTTGCAGGGAACTCTTGTCCTTCTGGATGTAAAGGCTGTGTTTTTGCCCTCTGATGGAGCTCAGGGTATTAAATGCAGATGAGAAAGGATGATTAAGTAAGTGGAAGCCCAGAAGAAACCATGGATCTGTAATTACACTGAGCGGTTTTGAATGAAGCTGTGTGTGTCTGCTGCTTCAGAAGCAGCCCTTCTGCATCAGAAATGGTGTGGGAACAGGGACGTGGAGCTTTTCAGTGTGGGCTCCACGAGACCACCCATTCCCTCTCTCTTGCCAGCTGGGATGCTTGCTTACTAGCTGCCCAGGAAAAGCAAGTTTTGTCTCCTACCCGCGCTTTAGGAACTTGAAGAAGAGGGTTGTGTTGCAGGGTTAGGGTCTGGAGCTGTGTCTGCTGTTGGGTAATAGAGACCTGACTGGAATGCACAGGCACAGGTCCCATCTCTGGGGCTGGCCCAGCGGTGCAGCACAAGAGCGCTGCAGGAGCATGCTGTACCCCGAAACAGTGACAGACCCAGGCTTTGGTGTTTGATGGGAAATAAACTGATTCTGTTTCTTTCTTTTTTTTTTTTTTTTTAATTGTATGTTTGTCTGTTAGCTCTGAAGGGAAGCAGCAGTGAAGGATTTCACTCCTGTTTCTTTCCTGGGTGGTGCAAGCACATCCCCTCCAAGGGCTGCTTTTCATCTCCTGGGAGGAGGGAGAAGAAGGGGGGTTCTCATCCTGCCGGGTTCGTTTTGTGGTTGGTGCTTTGCCTTCCCGTTTCAATGGGAGCTTCCAAATTTGGGGAGCTCCGAGGTGCACTTGTGAGTCTCTGTCAGCACAGCCTCTGCTTTGCATTTCCATTTCAGTTCTCATTGCGCCCAGGCGGCTGCAGCAAGAGCTCTGTGCACAGGGTGAGGAGCACGGGCGCTTGGGCCAAGGGCTATTTGTCAGTTGGGAGATGGAGATCTTTTTTTAATTAACTGCTCTTTGCCTCGTTAAATGAAAAAGGAAACCTAGTGAACAGTAGATACACAGCAGGGCTTAGGGTCTTTGAAAGTTTCTTTAAAAAGCAGATGCAACAACAAGCAAATAAAGAACTGGAGTTAAAACAGCTTGATTTTAAAATATCCGTGGAGGTCACTGTGACCAACACTTGGAACAGGAATAACATGTCTCTGGGATTCTTATCTGTTCCCTGAGCTATCGTGAGCGGCATCTATTGCTGGGGATGTTATTGCTGTTCGAATTTAATAGCATAAACGTTGCTTATGCAAGCAGAACGCTGCAGGGGACGGGATCTCCTCTCGCACGCTGCAGAGCTGCCTCTGCAGACACTGGGGGCTCGAGTTCACCGGGCTGCCTGCTCCCTGTGCCCTCCACGCACTTCACCCTGCGCGTGGTCCAGCTCTTCAACCATCCGCACATAGGTGTTTTGAGGGGTGGGGGATTTTGAAGCAGCAGGCATTTAGGAGGCAGTAGGCTAGAGTCAGATGCCAGCTGTGCTACCGACTGCCTGCTGGAGTCCATCCTCACCCCTCTGCAGAGCTGCAGGCTGTTTCCACACATGCTGGAGCATCTTCCTCTAGCTCAGGGCATAAATAAGGGGGTCATCCCCAAGGAAGCACTGCTTGTAATGTAGGAAGGAAAGACTGCCACATCAGATTTGAAGACTTCCTTGCATCCTTTGAGGAATATGTTTTCAGACATTTCTGGCCCAGAAAAAGTAGCTTGCAGCTGGGCAGGAGGTTTGAGGCTACCATTTTAGATGCTGCTTTAGTTTTAATGCAGCACAGGGTGAATGAAGCACTGTGGAGTGGGCACAGTTACAAAAAGAGGTGATTGCACATGCACCCGAAGTGGAGCCTCTGTGTCTTCAAGCTTCTCCAGCTGCAATGCTCAACCCTGCAGCCTTTCTGCCTTAGCAGCTATGGCTGGCAGGACCTGGTGCACTTGATATTTGGCTCTGCTTAGTTGCATCCTTGAATATGCACATCTTTCAAGGCATAGAAGAACTGCTGCCAGTGTGTAGGACAA
>NW_010182194.1:38571-56202 GCF_000695765.1 Mesitornis unicolor | reverse complement strand
AAAGAGTGGGCATGTATGGTAGAGGGGAGAAGTAACACCATACATACAACAGGGTCCCTGCAGTGTGAGAAGCCTGGGCAAGGCTGCTAGCAATGTGTAGGCTGTTTGGTCCCTGGAGCTGCTTCTCCACCACAGCACTTCCTGCAGGGTTAGATATCGTGCTGTGTGCTAGCAGCTAATCCTGCTGGGTTGCCCAGGAAGAACCAGGCACTCCTGGCCCACATCAGCCGGTGTCCTGCCTCGGCTGCTGCAGGGTCAGAGTGGGTTACAGGCTCCATCCTTTCTCCTCAGTGGGTGCACGTAGCCTGCTGGTCCTGCCCACAGGACACCAGTCATTCAACAGGCTCTGCTCTGCAGATAAACCTTCTGCTGGGGCCAGAGGCAGAGTTCCCCCAGGAATGCATATTTATTAAAACTTCTGCCTTCTGCTTATATGTCCACTTCCCTGTGTATTCAGTGACCATCTTGGTGTTTATGCTCCCTGTTTTCCCTGCATTGATTTATGGGCTTATTGTAATCTCTCCATTGTGTCACTTCCCCTCTCCAGGCGGCAATCCTGGGCATTTTTTCCTCTCACCCTGCATGTTGGCTGGTCCATCCCTCAGTCATTTGCAGCAATTTTTGTGAAGAAGGACCATGGCAGTGGCATGCTTCAGCTGCCCATGGTATGAAATATTGATGAAACTGTGTTTTTTTCCCCAGCAAGGATGCTCTTGAAGGCAGTGAGGTTTCCCAGCAGCTCTAGGGGCTGCTGTGAAGAATGAAATGCTTTTCACCTGTTCAGGAGATGGGTAGGACTTTCAGCTGTGCCTCTGAAATATAAGCACAGCACTCCTTTTTTGGGGTTAAGGAGTTGTTTGCAGGCTTTTATCAAAGTCATTTGAAAGTCTTTGGGTGTTTGGTTTCTTAATGGTCTTTTGAGACAGGAAGGAGTTATTTATTGCATCTGTCCTTGGTTTCTTATCCTGGGACTGTAGGGCTTGTGGCCCATCATGTCTGAAGCTCTGATGAGAGGGTGCAGCTGCCAGTGAGCATGTCTATGAGTCCCTGCTAGGGAAGAGGGGTGAGTGTCTGGCTCAGCAGCAATCTGGAAACCCCTTTTCATGGGCTGTTTTTCTCACTTGCTCTTCCCTCCAGCTTTGTGCAATGCTTCTCCTGCAGCTTCCCCCCTGTCTCCCAGTGGAGATGCCTTTGCACCCTGGTCCCAAGGGAGGTGCAGCTCCAGCCAGACCTTAAGCACTGCACTGAAGGCTGCAGTGAGCCATAAAGCTCATCCCTGCAGCTGAAGAGAGGAGCTCTGAGCACTCAGTGCACCGAAGAGATGCATTAACATCTGCTCTGAGCTGGGGGAGAAGGAAGGAGTGCTGGGAGTTATGCATCTCTTACCTCTGTGCTTGTGGGAAGGTATCTCAAAACCTCTAGAAATGTGGCCCAAATTCCCTTGTCATCAGGCTTGTACCTAATTGGGAAGAACCCTTTGAACATGTAGGGAGGCTGATATTCCTGCCTGGCATACCTGCTGGATGCTGGGACTCCACTGGGCTGGGCACTGCATGCCAGCTCTGTGGGTCTTCCTGTCGCTGCCCTGCTGCCTGGCAAGGCTCTCTTGGCTTGTACAAAATAAGGTGGGCTATCATTTAGCGAACAAGAGCCACTGCAAGGGTATGACTATAGTGGATCTGGGTGTTTTCCACATCAGGATGGTTTTGGGTTATTGGTTTTGTTTTGTTTGTTTGTTTTTTTCCTGAGGAACACATGAATATCAGAGGAATTTTTGTTTGCTTGTTTTTTCCCCTGGAAGCAGACAGTTCTGCTCTTTCCTTTCCGAGCTCAGTGCTGTAGCAGTACTTGGTGTATTTGCCAGGCCAGCCTCAGCAGCCTCTCCAGCAGTAGCGTATTTTGTGCCATTTGGGGAAATCCTCTGAGACAGAAGTCTCAATGGTAGTGTTGATTTAAGGGGAAAGTCCATACCTTCTGCGTGAGTGAGAGTTTCTGGGCACTGTGAAAACAGAGAGCGAGTCTTGAGGATGAGAGCACAAAAAGGAGAAAATGACTTAGTCTCTTGTTATGGTTCCTAAAATGATTCCCAGCCTCCCACAAACCTGCCCTGCCCATCATTTCTTCCCCACGCCTGTCCCATACTGATTTTTCCCATGGCTCTGTGCTTGCTGGTGTGGACCCAAGGTCAGGGGGGAGAACAGACACATGGAAGCAACACAAGGTCTAAGGTGGCTGCTGAGGGCTGAGTTGTTTGGAAATCTCAGGCCCAGCAAATGCTGAGCCTGTTGCCAAAAATGTGGCCTCAGCAGAGGATGCAGAGAAGAGCATCCTTTCTACAGCAAGAGGACGGGCTCAGCAAGGCGCTTACAGGCTACCTGCTGGCTTACTGCTGGTGAGCAAGAGCACCTTCACTTGTTTCTGGCATAGGCAAGTGGCTATAGCCTGTAACAGCTTCAGGTGAGCTCAGGTTAAACTCCTCACTTGAACTATGGGAGTTCCAGTTAGTCCTTAATAAAGGAAAGAAGTTTTTGAAGGAAGAGGTTCAGAGAAGTAAGCCTTGCAGCCTAGGAGTGAGACCAGGAGTCTCCTCGCTGCTTTAGGACCTCTGTTTGTCACTGGCTTCATTCCCTTTCCCAATCTGTGAGGAAGCCCATGGAGAAGACCTCCCTGAAGAGCAGGACGAGGAACGAGTTACGATCAAATTTGCCCATGAACTATAAAGCTGCCAAGGCTTCCACCCTCCCCACAGGGACATGAACTGTTTGAGTAGCGCTTGTGTCTGAACCAAAGCTGTGGTGAGGTGAGGGAGCAGCAGGCTGAGTAGGCTTGTAACCCTGTTTGCTTTTAACCCAGCCTAAGACTCAGGCATGTGTGGAGATGCTGTAATCAGTTGAGCTGGTGCCTCCAGCTTATTTAGTGGGTTTTTTGTTGTGGGGGGCAGGTGGGTGGAGTTCTACCCTCCCCAAACTCTTAGTTCTATCTCTTCTAGGAGGAAAATTGGGAAAACTGTGGTCTGTGCTTTGCTGTGGTCTCCCCATGGCCCAGCCCCTCATCTGCTGTACCCCTGGCAGCCACAGGTTCTCTGCCCCTCTTGCAAGAAATGGGAGGCCAGAACAGATGAGGTGAAGGTGAGGAGCCTCTGGTGAGCCAGTGACCTTGTTCAGATCTGTGTGGAAGTTGCTGCTGGATCTTCATTCTCTTTGAGATATTCTTGGATGTGCGGCGTGTGGATTTTCACCTTGAATTTTGCCGTGAGTCTTGCATTTGTCTAAAGAGGAAAGCCTGCCCTGAAATCCAGACATGACCACACAAGACAGCCAACGTTTGCCTTGCTCGTGTTACAGGTCTCCTCAGGAAAACAGCACTGCCACCCAAGTACAGGAGGCACTGGGGAGAGAGATGCCAAAGCCTCTCCCCTTCCAATTCAGTGATTCTCAAAGGCAGCTGCATCTCTGGAGGAGAAGCAGGAACAGCTGGAGAAAAAGAAAGGCCAAATGAGATTATGCCATTAGGATTATTTCATCTCTCTGTTGAACGGGAGCCCAGAGCAGTCCCTTTGTCAGAGAAATCCTCCTGTGTGGGGCTGTTACGCCATCACAGGGCAGGGACCACAAACACGTGCACGTATTGGAGAGTTTCATGCTCTGAGAAGGACAAGATGTCCCAGAGAAGTGGCCGTGGGGGATTTTTCAGCTCCTGAGCTGTCCGTCATGGGGAGCGCTGGAGGAAGCTGTGCTGAAACAGATGATAAAACCAGGGGGCATTGGACACACACAAAATTTGGCAAGCGGTAGATGGTACCCCAGGATAGTCTGTCAGGAAAGTTAGCTAAATGGTGCCTTGTATGATTAACAGTGTCTCCCTTCCCTGCAGAAAAAGCTTACAATGTGCAAGCCAAAACCTGTTGTTTTGTTGTTTGGGTTTTGTTGTTTGTTTGTTTCAGGTGTTGGTTTTTATTTTTGTTTTTGTTGGGGTTTTTTTTGAGGGGTGGGGTAGGGTTATGGGGTTTTTGTGTGATTTGTTGTTGTTGTTGTTTTGTTTTTCCAAAATGCCACGATGCAGGTTTGCCCCTTCAGGGAGGGAGGTTTGGCATGGGTGCAATGGCAAGGTGTCTCTCCCTCTCTGTTTTCCAAAGGGCTCATTCTCACCAGATCCTACCTCTTTGCATCTTTGTTGGCTCCGTCTGCAGCACACAAGTGCCTGTAAAGGGCTTGGAAGATGAAAGCATTAGGTAGAGGTAATTATTAATGGTAATAA
Organism: Mesitornis unicolor; assembly: GCF_000695765.1. Taxonomy (NCBI): domain Eukaryota; kingdom Metazoa; phylum Chordata; class Aves; order Mesitornithiformes; family Mesitornithidae; genus Mesitornis; species Mesitornis unicolor. Next base: position 51,945 of record NW_010182194.1, on the reverse strand, counting down.
GAACAACTGTGAGAGGGACCGTACTTGGGCTGCATTATAAAGATGCTCTGAAACCACCCACCCCTGCAAAATAACCTCTTTGCTTCCTCTGCTTTGTCTTTCATCCTTCTGTGCACCAATTACTTAACTCATCTCTCTTCACATTCTTCTTTCTCCTCCCTGGAATTTGGATCAAGTGCCCGTTTCTGTGGTCATGGTGTGCCTCCTCCATATTTCCCTCCTACCTTGTCATGTGTAAAGAAAAAGAGGGGGGAAAAGAATAATTCTTTTAATCCCTTGTGAGCCCTCCAGTGCCAGTCACTGTGTCCTCTGATCCAAAAGCCACACAAAGCAGTAGCCCAGATTCCTAGCTCAGCTCCATTGGCTGGAAGCAGTTGTTAAAGGCTGTTGGTTGGGTGCATGCAACAACGAAAAAGATCCCCCATTTCTTCTCTCCTAGGACCTGGGAAGCTTCCCAGACACCAAGGATTCCCCTTTACAAGGTTTCAGCATCTGATGCTGTTAACCCCAATGATCCCAGGTGGATCAGACAGAGGGGTCCTGCCAGAGTTGCTCTTTCTCCCCCTATGCAGAGGGTGGCTTGACGTGGCATTCCTATGTCATCCTGCCAGCGTCCTCACAGCAGATCCTGGCTCTTTCTGCTAGAGGATGCTTATCCTTAGCACCCTCATCAAGCCACAGGTGACAGAAAGCCTCTACAAAAGCCAGGAGCTGTGCGAGAAGCCCACCACTGCTTAAGCAGTGGGATGGACCCCAGCCAGGACAGATGCTGAGTGCGGTTCCTCTGCTGGCTGGTGCCAAGCTGCCTTCAGAAAGTTCACCTTGGCTACCCAAAAAGCTGACCTCACAGGTATGCCACGTTTTTCAGGTGAGCAATCCCTCTTGTGACCCATATTCAAAACCTGATGACAAAATAGAGTCATTTTTGCCATCCTTTGAAGCCAGGGATGCTCCTCTGACGCAGCTTTCCTGTGTGTGCACAGGGGTGGCTGTTTAAAAGCTTGTCTGTCTGTCGTCCCTGTGTGCCATGTCCACAGGGGACATGGGGTTTGCTCAGCAGACGTGCTGCTTTCCAGTGTGCAGCAATTTCTGCATGCAGTCTGCAGTCAGGAAGCTCCATCCAGTATGGGATCAAGACTAATACATGATCTGCTTCGTTTCTGGCAGTGGTGGGGGGGAAAAAAAGAACCTCCAAAATCTATAAATCAGATGTCTCTCAAATTATGTGGGATTAAGGAAAAGGTGCAGAATAGAAATAATTTCCATGAGGAGAAGCACATAGTTTCATTTGTCCAGCAAAATAATAAGCTGTCTTCATGTGTGTCTTCCAGAGACTTCAAAAAGAATTAAATGAGGGGTCAGAGGATGCAGTTATGAATGTGGTTTCTTCTGGGGGAGAGGTGGGTGAAAGAAATTTCCCTCCTCCCCTGTATCCTGGATGTTCATACTTGCCCTAATACTGCAGTTCACTGCCTCTGTAGTCATGTTGGTAACTCTTTGTCACCCCCAGTGTAGACCCCCCAAAATGCACATACAGAATGAAACACTGGAATAGGCTGCCTACCAAAATCTGGCAAGTAGCAGATTATTATTAACTTTTAAAACTAGATCCCACCCAGTATGGTATGCTGTCCAGGGAGGCAGAATATCTTAATCCAGGTTTTCTACCAAAAACCAATATTTCCAAACCCCACCCCTGGTGTCAGCCAGCAATTGATGATGTTCAGCAGCGGGTCTGTGGTGACAGCCCTGCCATGGGGCAAGAGCTGAACCCAGTGCTCCTTGTGCTGAGGGCTGGCTTTGCCATCGCCCCTGTTGTGTCCCAGGTAGCCCAATGTTATCCGTGGGAGGCATGTTGTTCCCCAGCTCCTGCTGGCTGGTGAGACATCCATGTGGTGTGGTTGGTGAGACATCCATGTGGTGTGGTTGATGGGACATCCATGTGGTGTGGTTGGTGAGACATCCATGTGGTGTGGTTGGTGGGACTTTTGTGCGGTGTGGTCAGTGTAGCTTTCACCTAGCTTGATTGGTGGGACCTCTGAGAATGGTCAGTAGGACCTCCATCCAGCATAGTTGGTGGGACATCTGTACAGCGTGGTGGTGGGGCATGTGTACAGGCTGCATCCACTTCCCTATACCCCCATGTTGGAAAAAGGGAGATGAGGGCGGCAAGGCAAGATTTCCTGAGAGCCTTTGATGTGCTCTCGTTAGCTGGTGGGCCCAGGCTATACAATATTGCTACAGCCTCTGATCTCACAATGCCAATTTAAGACAGAAACTAAAACTTTTTATTCTCCCTCTGCTGAAATATGAAGCAAAAATCAACAGCAGGCCGTCTCCTGTCAGCTGTGATCCCATCAGCATCCATGGGGCAGGAGGACACCAGGGGGCTGGGTGCTAGAGGAGATGGATGGGTGCCACTTTGCAGCCTGCACGTGCCAAGGCAGCTAATAAAAGCCAACCCTTGGCAGCGTTGGTCGTGTTTTAAAGAGACCATCTGCTCCCAGCAGACCAGCCACTCCAGTAGAGTGTGGCCAGCCATAAAACGGGAGCTGGCAGGGACTGCCCCAACAGGACTGTACCTGCTGGACAGACTCCAAAACTGCTGCATGTTGAGGGGGCTGCCACCTGAGGCCCCAGCTGCCCCAAAAGTATCTTTTATTTATCAACCAAGAGCCATTTCATGTGAATTTCTCCAGTGCCTTTGCTCCATTGTCACAAGGAAATCAAGTCTATTAAGCAGCTTTGGGCTGCAGCCAGTGCACTATCCATTACAGCACACTTTCATCCAATTATTATTATACCTCCTGCTTCTGCTGCAGGCTTTTTCTGGGTCTCTTGTTGGGGCAGGGTGGATGTGAATCTTCATCTAGAACTGCACAGATAAGTCCAGCACCGCTGTGCCCCTCTTCTGTCTGGGACACCAATAGATTGGGGTCATGATAGGCGTCTGCATCTTCCTGTGTTCTGTGGTTTGACTTTTTTACTGGAGTTGGTTTAAAACTTGATGGCAAACTTTTGTGAGCTCTGAAATGAGTGGTAGTGAGTGTACTGCCTCTCTGGGGTCCCTCTGTCCTTGGGAGGAGGTTCTCCATGTGTTAGTGCTAGCTCCCAGATGCTCCAAATCAAGCCCAGCTGCCCAGAAACTCTGGGACACCTGCGATCAGCCCTGTTACTTCTTCAACTTGAGGTCATCCACCTTCTCTCTCGTTTCCCATTGTTGGTGCAGAAAACAGCCTACCCTTGAAAAAGCAGCAGAAACTCATGGGTGGCACATGGCAGGTGTAGTCTCAGATGTAAGGGGAGGCTGACCAACTCCAGTCACCCTCCCATTTGGGTCTGGTCCCTTCCCAGGTTGATCTTTGGCTGAAAAGCAAGACGCTGCCTCTCCAGCACCTCTAGCGTGGGCCCTGCAATACCCTGCACCCTGGAAATGACATGCCCAAGTGTGCCCTCCCTCACCTGCTGTCACCTGCGTTTTCTCAGCATGCAGCCACTCCATCCCTGATTGCACACCCGGTCTGGCACTGTCAGCCCCGATGATTTTTAGTGTAAGACACTAGAATTGTCATCTCATTTGAAGAGGGGAGAAGGGAAAGTCCAGCCATCCAGTGGATGCTGCAATGAGATAGTGCTGAATTGAGCTCTGATTGTTCATCTAAACTAATTAAATTACAAAACTCAATGAATTTTGAAAGGGTCATTGGGACTCCTGTCCTCCCCTCTCCCAGGCATGTAGAGGGGCAGGCAGCCCCGCAACTGCTGGCAACAGGCTTTCTCGCAGCCTCCCCTGGAGCTGCTGATGGCATCTCACATCAGGAGCAGAAGATGCAAGGCCAGTTTAATCTGCTCCGGCAATTCCCATGTCTCTAAGCATCATTTTTCCCCCCTCTTCGAGAAAACAAGCATGTTTAGCATTACACGGTCTCGGCATCTGAGTTGCCTGACGGCTTTAAAAGGGAGTAAACATTCATCCTGCTGACACGGCAATAAAACCGGTGCATCTGGAAGAGAGGAGTCAGCAGCAGATGTGCCCCTGCAAACTGCTCGCCGTGATGAATGCGCTTCCCAGATACTGCTAATCCCTTTTCTCCTGCTCCTAGGCCTCCTTAATTGTGCTCCCTGTGATTAAATAACTCTTTGAAGACATCACTAGAAGTTACTCCTTCTACACGGGAATGTCACTTGCCAGGTTTGTAACCGTAGGCTCTGGGCGTAGGGAGCTTGTTTTGCAAGGGAGTCCGAGGTGCCCTGGTGATGCCAAGGTGCTCTGGGGAGAAGACTCCACCAGAAGGTCAGGACCAGCCAACTGCCCAAGAGGGTTGGTGGTCTTGACGGAGATGCACCATCTGAAGCCAGGGATGATGAATTCTCAGGAAGCTGCTGCTTCCCTGGTCGTTCTTCCTCTCCCAGCCATCTGAGAAGAGTGATGTGCGTGGGTTTGGGGAGGAGAGGGGTGCCATGGCTGGGGCGATGTGTTAAATCAGGCCATCCTTCCACAGCCAGAAGGGAAGTAGGCACTGATTTCCAGTCTCCAAAAGCTTTCTCACAAGGGTGGTATGCAAAGCCTGGTTTCTGAAGGATGCTGAAGCCTTGGCCTTCAAACAGGGTTTCAAGAGTGTCTGAGGGGCTTTGCCAAAATGCAGAGCAGGAGGGAAATTATTTCTTGGGTGCCTACACCCAAGAAAAATACCAGATGTGGGCATTTTCTGCAAGACAGACCTTAATGCAGCCGGGAGCTGGCAGTGGTGGCGCTCCATCTTCTGCAGACCGTACTGCTGCCGTGCTCCTGAATGCTCCTGGAACAGGATCCCAGCCCCACACTGGCACAGCCTGCCCCATCACTGCTCACCCTGGAGCTTGTGCCCGTCTTCCTGGAGGCAGAGGAGGCAGGTCCCTGTAGATAGAGGCAAGCAATTGCCTGAATATTCATGTATCGGCAGGCAAGCTACAGCAGGCCCTTGTTACAAACTGCTATCCAAACTGCTTACATCCGTAAATGAAGGAAATAAATAAACAGATGCTTGTTAATTGACTTAATTACCCACCAGCAAACAGGAGACCGGGAGCACATCAATAAAAAATGTTTTAAAAAGCAACTCATAGTAATTCTTTTCCATATGCAAACCATGCTGGTCTCTTTTGTCTACAATAGACTCCCCAAAGACAAGAAACGGATTTTCATTACACGGGAAGGAGAGATCAAAGTCTGAAAATTAGGGCCGTGGCCTAAAATAAAGCCCAAATTTATGACCTCTTCCAAAAACCAGGGCTCTTTGAAATCCAGTCTGGACAGCATTTAACATATAGGCATGCCAGGAGTTATTGCAAACAACCCTCCTTGAGCAAGAGAAATCCAGTGGCTGAGGTAATCCTTCTTGTTTTCCAGCGAGGAGCAGGCACGAAGGAGAAAGAGGCAGGCCTGGGGAACTCTTAAAGATTTTTTTTGTACTGATTTTTTTTGGGAGATGCTTGAGGAAAAAGGAAATGGAAAAATTGAAGACCTATCTCCCTCACTGCCATGTGGCTGTGTCCAACCTGAGAGCACGGGATAACTCTGATGTGCTCCTGATGGGGCTGATGATCAATGCAAATACCCACAGCCCAGTTCCTGAGCCAGCAGACTGGGATGGATAAAGAAGTACTGAGCTTCTGGGCAGACCCTGATCTTTTGTCCCAGGGTGGATGCAGAGGGTTCTGTGCAGACCCTGGAGCTGCCCTGCGAGCAGGGATCTGCCCTACAGCTCTGGATGGGCAGCCCTGTCTCCACCCTCTGGCTTTTTGCATGCTGCTTCTTGGCTGCCCGTAACTTCTAATGGGGAATTTGTGTCAGAGTCCTTCCAAACGAAACCCAGACCACGATGTGGTCTGTTCACCAGAGCTGCAGAAGCTATCATCTCCTGTGACCTCACTTGATCATGGTAACACCAAAAATCCCTCAACCCTGCAAAAACGGCCATGCCAAGCTCCAAAGTCTGCAACAGCTTGATTTTTAAACTTTTTTTTTTTCAGTTTCTAGAAGTGCTTCCCCTTGTATGGGTGCTGCCAGCTCAGCAATGCATGAAGAAATCACTCCTGCAAAGTGCCTTCTGCACGCACCCCAAACCCTGCCAGCCAAGACAGGTACCTGCCCTTTTCCAGCCTCCTTTCTCAGCTGTTTGCACTGTTCCAGGTCTGGCAAGGGAGGCTGTGTGGAAAAACCAGTGTGAGTTCCCTCGGGACTGCTTGGATTTGGTCTCCAATGCCGTTACCTGCGTATCACACAGCCCCAATATTTAATGAGTGCCCCCAGGGCAGGCAGGTTATGAAAGAAGCCCCATTATCGTGCCCCTTGCTGCCTCCCTGACGTCAATTTGACGCAGTGTAAGCAGGGGGGGATGCAGAGCCAGGTATGAAACGCTGGGGAGCGCAGGTTTTTAGGTGCGCCCAAAAAAAAAAAAAAGAAAAAATGAAGGGGTGGAGCAAATGGCAATAAGAGATGAAGGGAGATTGTGTTATCACCCAGAGCTGGCAGCTGGAGGGAATTTCCTCTCCCAAGTGCAGACTCTGCAGGTGTGGGTTATGTTCTCCCATTGATCAGGTTCTGCAGATCCAGCCCTTGCCGTGGGTACTGGGGTGGCTGTGGCAGAGAGGGGGCCAGGGAGGGCACGGCAGGCAGATACCACACCAGATCTCAGGCTTGCCTTGCTCTGATCTGATGGCATGTGGATTTTAAACCTTGCAGGGACAATGTTATGTTGGATGCCTAGGCACCGTAATTTTGCACCTAGATTTTGAACAGGTTTTAACAATATCGATTGGAGAACAACTTCAGTAAAAAGCCAGAGCATCTGCATCCACAAGAAGCTGCTCATATGGCTGCACCTGTCCTGTGAACTCAGGAAAAGAAACTGGATCTGCACTGACAACAGCCCAGCGGCATGTACACTAGAGGTGGTCCCACCTGAACTGGAGGGTGGCAGACTGCATAGTGCATGTCACCCCAAACTCTGTGATATCTGCTGAGCCACCTCCATTAGTATTTCTGGTTTTGTCTGGAAGAAAGGAGTGAGAAAGAGCATGTCTGTTCCTCCACTTGCAGGGCAGAACCTGCAGCTGGGACCCACACAGGCTGAAACAGCAGAAGGCTCTTTCAAAATGCTCATGAACTCACGTCCTACTTGTGAATCTTCTAAGTCTTACTTCTGTACTTTTTAACACACCTCCTAAGGTGTTGGTTTTGTTGTTTTTTTCTTGCAGCTCACAGCAGTTGCTGAATGCAGGTGACACTGGGGACATCGGCTAGAAGCAATACTTTCACTGTGCTGACCTAACTGGCATCACCAGCACTCAGAAGGGCCACTGTCAGGAAGTCCCCAAAGCCACAGGCTGGAGGAGCTGGAGGTGGTGAAGATGGAGAGAATGGGAGCCCGTATGGAGGCGAGGAGGGGCAGCCTCTCACAGTACAGTGGCAGTGCAAGGCAACTGGGATGCTCTTGTTGCTCCTTTTTGGGAATATCAGACCAATGTGTCTGGAGACAATCAGGCACAGTGATGACATCTGGCACTTCTGCTCCATCTATTCCTTGATCTCCTACTGAGCCTGGTGTCATGGGATGCAAGCAATAAGGGTATGTTGCAGCCCCAGTCCTGGCACTGTTCTGCAGCATCAAGGGAAAGATGCAGTTTCAAACCTAGGAGCTGTGCATCTTCGATCTTTGAGCCTGTGGAAGATAAGCAGCAGCTCCAAAAGCTCTCCAAGCCCTGCCAGGTATGAGGCCACCCTGCCATCTGGCATGGCTCCTGGTTCAGTGCTTGGGAGATAGATAAGAGGCTCAACTACAGAAGTGGGACCATTGCACATCCTTCCCTTTTGGAAGCGGTGCATGGAAACCACCAAAGGATGGTGGGGAGAGGAATGGAGCATGCCAAGTTGGGGTTGTGGGATCAGTCTGTCCTGTCCTGGGAGAAGAGAGAGCGTTTGAGGCTCTCCAAAGGAGCGGGTGCCGGGCAGGCTTCCTGCCAGCCTGTAGGCTGCCCTGCCAGCCTTGCACGACCAGTTTCCAAGCCCAACATGTCTTTCAGCAAGACGTGCAGTTTCACCACCTGCTCATTCAGGCCTCTGGCTGCCACGTTACCTATTTGTCAGCACGCTTGTTTGGCTTTCTGCAATGTACATGTCCGGCTCCTCTGGCATCCAACATGCCGCTGCCTGCCTTATGCACACTGCAGATTCGGGTTCCTCCTTGGAAAGCATCCACATCGCCAGCTATTTTTGGAACAGAGGCATCTATTGTCTTGTGCTGTTCCCTGCTGGGTTCAGCTCACAGCTTCCCAGGGCCCCCTTCCCCCACCCTCCTCTTCCTTCACATGGCATGACTTTTGCATGTCCCACAGCATCTCTAGCACATAGCACTGCTAGAACTCCACAAGACAAGGTAGAGCCCTTGTCACCATTTTGTGGATGTCCTGAGCCCTTGCCTGCCCCATGAGTTGTTGAGGGAGTCCAGGAGCAGGGTGTGTGAGGTGTTCACCTCCAGTGGTTGGCTCCCATGGTCTGATGTGATCCTGCCATGAGGTTCTGCCAAGAAGACAGCAAACCAACCTGTAGCATGGCCCGTCCAAGTGGAGGTCCTCTGCCTCTGCCTCTGCAGGCTGGAGCCAAGGCTGGACCTGAGTAGCAAGGGCTCCAAACAGAATGGGTGGGAGCTGAATTTTGGGGTGAGCCCCTGAATTAGGCAACACAGAGATTGTTGGGCACGCTGGATGCTCTTGGCAGCTTGTGTGTTGGAGGCTACACTGAAGTCCTTGGGCTGTCCTTCTCCCTTGCCACAGCCTTTGGAACTGGACTGAGATTTGCAGCCATAGCAAGAAGGCTGGGCTGCTGCTCCCCCAGCTCAGGACCTCTGACACACCTTCAACCAAAAGTTACACCTCTTTGATTTCCTCAATGATCTTGGGTTCCCATTGCTGCCCATTTATGTGAGCCTCTTCCAGCAGTTTTCAACTGTGTCGGTTTGCAGAAGATAGAAGCGGGAGGTGGGAAGGGAAGACGAGACAGACCTATTTTAGTCTATGTCCATTTGCACTGGTAATTCTCCATCCAGCCCCAGTCATTACTGGAGCAGGATTTGCAGATGGCCTGGCTGAGCAAATACTTTGCATGCTTTGCAAGCACTTCAGTCTCTACATGCTCACGCATCTCTTCTTGCAGCATGGTGGGCCAGCACGTGCTCCAGCAGAGCCACTAGCGGAGCTGCAAATGCAGACACCGCTCCACAGCAAGGGGAACAAACAGCCCCAGCAGCTCCTTCCCACCACACGTTTCTCTCCCTGCAGTCAGCTCCACATCTTGGGAACAGCGATTTCAGCACTGATGGCCCCTCAGCATGTTAGAAAAGTTTCATGCAATCTGTTTACTTTTGGACATATGCTGTGTTCATGCTGCCTGGAGTTTTGCTGCCTCTAATAACTTTGGGTGTAATTTTCTCCAGTTTGGTGCCTGGGGCACTGATTGACACCTGTGGAAATAGGACTCCACAGGGGTGCCAAATGCCTTTGTTCCTCTGGTGTAACTCCTTTACTGTCAATATAAAACAATGGCACATGTTGTCCTTGAGGCATGGATCCTCCATGAGAAATCAGAGGAGGGATATGGACAGAGATGGGGCCACGCTGCACTCCAGCTCCTTAGGAAGCTTGAGGCATCTTTAGGCCCAGTGTATAACCAAGCACCATGATGCCCCAAAAAAGGACTAGTCAAAATAAGGACTGGGAGGGCTTCTCACCACTTAAAAAAGGTCACAGGCAAAAGACAGACTCATCATGAGGAATAAAAACAAAACAGTTTTAATTTGTTACCAACATCAGAGTAGAACAATAGGAGATGCAACCAGATCTTAAAATCAAAACACCTCCCCCCCCCTTCCTTCTTCCCAGGCTCAGCTTTTGTTCCCGGTTTCTTCACTTTCCCCCTCCCCCTTTGCCTTGAGGTGCAGGGGGATGGGAGTAGGGGGTTGCAGTCGGTTTTCAGCCATGTGCTTCTCAGGAGTAGGAGGACTCTGCCCCAGCCTCTCTCTCTGCTTCTACGTGGCCCCTTTCCATAGGGGAAAAAGTCCTCAAAAGTTCAATCTGGATCTGCTCACAGTCACAGTTCCCTCACACACGAACTGCTCCAGCACACACTGCCTGGAGTCACGGCTTCTTCGGGGCGCAGCCACTGCTCATGTGGCCCTGCCCCACTGGTGAACTCTACAGGCTTCAGGTCAGTCGACCCGGCTCTCACCACGGGTTGCAAAAGGGAAACCTGGGTTCTGCATCCTCCTCCTCCTCCTTCTCCTTTCTTTCCTTCAACTGACCTTGGTGTTCTTCAGAAGTTGTTCTCCTCAGGCCCCACTCCTTTCTCCGCTGCAGGTCTCTTCTGATGGTTCTGCAGTTACCAGCTCTCTCTTTTTTTTTTTTGGGATGGAGCTGCAGCGGGGCTTAAGCTCAAGTTGTGGTCGGGGCCAGCCAAGCCCAGCCGGGCAGGGTCAGGACTGCACCACCCGCACCTGGGGCCACACTGGTCAGGGCCGGTGCCAGAGAGAGAGAGAGAAGCATGCCTTGCACCCCCCTTAAATCCATGAATTCACAGGGGCACTGAATGGCTTGGTCCTGGTCAGAGGTGGGTCTGACAAAGGAAAAGGAGGAGCTTTTCAGGTAGCTTCTTAAAGGGCCATCTCCATAGCCCTTCCCCCGTTACCAAAGACACAACCAAAAACCCCTCACAGAAAACCCAATACACATCTGTATCACTGTGTACCTGCATGCATGTGTGTATAGATCTATAGTGCTAGATATATATCTCACAGAGGGTGAGTAGCACTGGCAGGGATGAAATCACTAACCTTAGTTTCAGGGATGCCGAGGTCTCAGCAACGGCAACTTTGCTGCACATGGAAGTCGCCTGGGTGGACCAGAGGTGTGCATTTAGTGCACAGCATCTCTTCTTGCAGAAAAAAAAAAAGCACAGCATCCTGGTTTGCTTTTCTGGTTTTCCTCATTTTCTGAATGCTGTTCCAGGATAATGCTCCAAGGGGAGTGCTATAAATCCTCAGCTCTGTGCCACAGTGTCCTGCTGTATGCCCCCAGCTCACCAACCTTGCTGCAACACAGTTTTCATCAAAAGAGACAATTAAAAAAAACAACAACCAAATTAGAAAAGCACTATTTAGGGACTAGGAACATCAGGGTTTTTTCAGCATCAGTGAAGCCAATGGGGGAATGCTCTTCCAGCACCATTTCTGACCTCAGGTAAGATGTTTGGGCTGTGATGTCCTCTGTAAGCCAGGTAAAGCCACCTTCAACAGAGCTGACTTTTCAATGTACATATTACTGTACATTTGCAATGTAAATTAATAAGTGCCATCTGCTTACCTCTGATGTTATGAGAATGTTGTCTTGTGACTGGCTACAAACAAGACAACATTGAAGAGGTAACACCTGCTGGTACATATTACTGCAATTTATTTTCAAACATTGGAAGATTATTTTGGATGGGAGAAATAGGTATAATCTCCTCTTGCTATGTATTAAGTGCTAATGAGAGGCACGTGTGTGGATTGCCAGATGGTATCTTTGAGGAATAAGCAGTAAGGATGGAGTAAGCTGCATCCCAGGGCAGAGGGACCTCGAGAAGGAGACTGTACTTCTGCAGCTTGTTTGCAGCTCAGCCCCTGACTGACGAAGATTTAAGGGGATGTTTAGCTGGTGAAAATTTGCTGCTTGTCAAATGTAAAGCTTGCTGCAGGGATATATTGATTTCAGGCAAAAGGGCCCTAGAGGTAAAAAAAAAAAAAAAAAGGTCTGTCAAAACATCCCACTTTAGCCTTTGGGGACGGCATGGTCTGAATTTTCATTTCAAAATCACAGCGTACTTTTGAAATGGAAATGATTCTAATGCTCAGATGGAGATGAAATCTTTCCATTTTATCAAAATAAAATGTTTCATTTGACCCCCAGATACACTTTTTTTCCAGTTTTCCCAGAATAGGAATAAAGTCTCAAGAAACAGATGCTAGATAAAAAAACTTGAATCCTTGCAGACCATCAGCTCTTATTTCCGCTCGGATGTTCCCGAGCTGACATCCAGCCTCCCATCATTCCTCTTCATTTTTCTTATCCCCTTATTTTTCTGTAGATCGGCAGCACCGCAGGGCAGGGCCTCACAGGCCTGTGTTTTAATAACTGACATAATGCGGCTTATGAATTCCAGTGTGGCTATATAGGTATTTATGTAGGTAATTGTTATGTTGGTGACTAGCTTTTAGTTCATGCTGCCTGAAGCATCTTGAGATGAATGGGCAGGAGCACAGTGCCAGTGTGTCCACTCAAGAAAAGCTCTGTTGTGAAAGGTGTGGCAGCTCTTACCAGGGAGTAGACAATGCCAATTTTCCCAATTTTCTGCAGCCTGCATGGAGCTAGGGGTGCAGGATGGGGGTTTCCCCCAACGCAGGACACAGATGCTGAGGGACAGACCTTCCTGACAAGATGGAGGAGCTCCTGGTGAGCTTGAGCAGGGGAGAGAAGCCAGGCATGATTTTACAGTGAGAGCTTTTCTAACAGAGGGGGAAGGTGAGAAAAGGAGAAACTGGCTGCAGAAGAGCAGGGGACTCACTGCTGGGCAGGTATTGGGCTGCTAGAGCAAACTAGGGATGGGAAATGCTGGAAACATTCATGATGCTAGACAAAGAAAGGAATGAATGAGTTTGGGGGTGCTCCACAGAGCTGGAGCGCGTATCAGCTTCTGTAGAGAGGTCAAGGCAGGGATAAATGCCTCGTTCTCAAGAGTGAAAGCTTTCTGTATGACCCTGAAGAGTAGGGTCTGAAGCCATCTCCAGGTGCATCCTTAGGGAGGATGGGAAAGCCTGAGCAAGCAAGTCAACAGCAACCTCAGAAACACTTCTCCTAGGACATGTTGAGTGAATTTTCTAGCGCAGTTATTTTTGAGAGGCTCGTTATCAGCATTACTAAGCAAACCTGGCAGCTCCCTTTCCTCTGTGCAGACCCACAGGGAGTCGTTTCAACATGGTGCACCCAGGGGTGCGATGCACAGCAAGGCTCTCGTTACTGTGGGCGCAGAGTTGACTGCAGTCATCCTTGTCTCAGGACAAAACCAGCAGACTGAGCAGTGCAGGTTAACTTGTCAGGAAGCATTTTCCCGCATTGCGTGTAACCGAACTGCTTGAGTCCCAGCTGTGGAGCGGTGGCGGCTCAGAAGCAATAACTGGAGCAGACCTCTCGCAGAAGACAGTTGCACAGGTCATTTAAGCTGAAGGAGGCAGAAATGACCTAAAGCACAGGCAAATCTACGTGAGAAAGTATCCCAAAGTATTTGCCTGGTCCTCATGCCTGGTC
>NW_010182194.1:35295-38540 GCF_000695765.1 Mesitornis unicolor | reverse complement strand
CATACACCCCTGTTATAGACCACAACTGGCAGACATGCTGCTAGAGCCATTACTCTCAGATAGGACCCTGAGACTAAGCAGATCTGAGTAAAGAGTTGCTTTCTGTAACTGGTGGGAAAGACTTTTATGCTTATTCTTCATTTTAAAAAGGATTTTTACAATGAAAAGGCACCAATGGAAATTCTACCCCCCCCACCCCCATCTGACTGACTTCTGTGTTACTTTAAGCACAGAAGCAATGGTGGGCTGGCATGGGTACACCCTTCAGTGTGGATGGCTACTGTTGCTTTCACCAAGTTTTTGGGGCAAAGCAGAGAAGGCTGGGATCTGGAGCATCACCAGAGTGCTCATGCTTGCCATTTCAGCTGCATTTGAAGAACTGCTGTGTCCTGGACATCCCTTCCCGCTGCCCCATCTCACCCATGGCCCTTGCTGCAGTGGACAGGGGACTGTTTGGTCCATATTCATTAGATAAAGCTTTTCCTGCACAATGTGCTTTCTCCTCAGCTTTAAAATCCCTGTCCTTTAAATCAACCTGGTGATGTTCAGCTGCCTCTCTGCCCCTTGGCTGCTTTCCATCCCTCCTGCTTCTGTCCCCAAAATCTGGAGTGATGAAAGTCAAGCCTTAATGAAACATTATCAGTGACTAAGGCCTGCTGGCTGTTATGGCCCAGCACAGAAATGCCCTTGCAGGGATTTGCAGTGGAAATGGTGAGCCAGGGAGGGGGAAGGTGCCAGTGGCAGCTGCTGCTGATGGTGGGAATGATGGGGGGCAGCAGGGATGCTGGGGACAGAGGTATGTTGGGTAGCAATGAGGGGTACACAGCAGGGAGGTTGACACAGCATGTGGTGGCAGAGCAGTGGGTTATTGGTGATCCTCATCCCCCAGGCTGGGCAGCTGCCAGAAGGGGGCTGACCACAGCTGGGTCTCCTGGTAAAAATAACTCCGCAGCATAAACTTTCACAGGAGGAAGAGTAGAGAGCAGCTGGGGTCTGACTCCCTCCCCTCCGCCACATCAGCAAACATCTGTCCGAGCCAGCATGAATCAGCAGAGGCTGAGGGTAAGAGGCAGGGAACGTTTTAGGTTGACACTGGTAAAACCCAGGGGAAGTTTTGGGGGTTGGAATGAAAATAAATACTGGGCTAAACTAATTCACAGAGATCCTCTGGCCCTCTTGCTCACTGAACGTTTGCATAAGAGCAGCAGCAATGGTGGAAGGGGAAAGAAACAGAGGACGCTATGTGCGAGCATGCCTTTCCGAGTGGGGGAAGGCAGCTTTGCCCTGGGCAGTGATGCTCTTTGACTTTGTGGTATTTCTTTTGTTTTCCCTCCGTGTCCCAGCCACCCAGCAGGATGGGGCTGGGCTGCCTATGCAGCGTTGGTGTGATCCCCTTTGCTTTGCCAGGGCACAGTGGAAGCTGCTTTCCCACCCCAGTCACCAGGCTGGTGGTTTCTGCCCCTCTTCCCAATGGGGACTGCAAGCCACAGGGTCAGAAAGGAGGGTCCATATGGGCCTGGTGGCTATTTCTACCTTCCCATAAAGAGTTTTCCCTTGCCAACACTGTGCTGCTTCTCCCCGTGATCTGCCATCAGTTGCAGCTGCCAGCCTGAGGGTGCAGCCGGTGAATTGCAGAGGATGCTCTTGGCCACCATAAGGTGAGGTTGTAACCATGCAGATACCTTGTCAAGCAGGGAGATACCACGTCCACCCTGCTGAGAAGAGGGCACCATGAGCACAGCGTGGTCACCAGTTCCTTCTCTACAGGGTTGGGGTGGCAATGCTGTCTCTGTTCGGCATTTTGTGGGCCATGCCAGCGGTTGATTCCTTCACCCTGCCAAAGCTTGCTTGTGTGGCAGTGCTTGGAGGAGAAGCCAGTAATTTTCCACTATTCTCGGCATTGGGAGGCACAGAGCAAGCACTGAAAACCTGGCGAGGCTCCATGGCGGGTTCACACCTATTGCTTTCGCAAGACGTGCAATGATAAAACCCCGAAAGGCAAAGAAAGGCCATTGCTCTGATTCACTTAGCATTCTGCAAGCTGTCTTGTTTTGTTCCCTCTCTTCTTTTGCTTTTCTTCCCCTGTTTTGGGAGAGGAGAAGAGGGCATTTCAGGTTCCCAGGCTATTTCAGGCAGTGGCGGCATTAGCGTCTCAGGTAGCCTGACCCTGCCACCCTGCTTCTGTCCCAGCACTTGCAGCAAGCCCAGAATCTGCATATTGGCTGTGACACTTCCTAATTGCTCAAGATGGATCGCTTAAGAAAAAAGCCTTCCATATGGTCCACAGGATTTCATTTTTTTATATCCCCCCCCTTTGCTTCTACAACTGTTACAGAAAAAGATATTTTTCCCTGTGTTTGACATATATGTAATCTTCTTCTGATACACAAATGCCAGATGGCACTGAAAAAGATAATAAATGTGTCTGCAGCCTTCGACAGTTAAGTCTGGGAACCTTGAAAATGGCTACAGAGGAGGTGGGAGTGGCTGGGCTCAGGGTTTTTTTGGGTGTTGCTGAAGATGGAGCCTGTCATCAAAGGTGGTTTGGGAAACCTGGAAATGCTCTGCGTCTGTCCCATGCCCAAACCTTGTTGGGCATCCCGGTTTGGCATTTGCACCGCGGTGCTTTTTCTGGTGAGCAAACCGAGGAAACTTGAGCGGCGGTGGGATGTTGTTCTATAAATTACCTCTGGGAAGAGGCCCTGAGATGCAACGAGCAACAAGGAAAGCAAACTCCAGAAACGCAATGAAAGAAAGCTCAGTGCAGTCAATGGGTGTCTTACCACTGGGTATGGACTGATTTTGGATTGGGTCTTTAAATACCCTGGGAACAGTGCTGTGAACACAGTCCTATCTGCTGCAAGAGGAGATGAGCAAGGCAGTCTTTAATTTGGTTAGGTACACCATCCTGTAACCATATTACCGCATGTAAATGTTGCTTAATGTTAATCTGCTAACACGGTTTCTCTAATTACAGGGATGAAAAATGACTGTCGTCTTGCTTTGTGCTCTGGGATAACCTTGGAAACGTGGGTCTATCACCGCAGCAAGGAATTTCCTCCCGGAACCTTTGTTTAATGAACAGATACGAGAGCAACCAGGTCGTGAAGCACTTTCCTGGAAAAGGGCAGATTAATTTTTTCTCTGCTGAAGCTGCGGGGGGGCAGGGAGGCCGTCTGTCTTCACGTGTTAAACTCCTTTTCACGCTTGGCGTGGTGACTCACTCCCGATGCCGAACAGCAGAT
>NW_010182194.1:23093-35264 GCF_000695765.1 Mesitornis unicolor | reverse complement strand
AAGCAGCTCGTCCTCGCCGGGGCCAACCTTGCTGCTGGCTCGCTGCAGAGCCCCAGTGATGCTTTCACCAGCAGACCCCTCCGGCTGCTTGGATTTCTCCACGCTGGGTTTCATCTCTTCTCCACCGTTCATGGGAGATGCAGGTAGGGATCAGGCAGTACCTCCCCACGTGCGCTCCGTTACTCATCCCCCTGCTGAAGCATCCCATCGTTTCCTTCTTTTATCTCCAGGAGGCACCTTCCAGAGCCACTTGCCCCTCATGTTGTAGCTGATGGCCTCCACAAACCCATTCTTTAGCAGAATGAATGGTTTCCAGCCGCACCTCAGGACCAGCAGCATGCATCACCTCTTGCATGATGCTCACTCTGGGCAAAGCACACCTGTGACGAGCTCAGCTCAGCATCATGCTTCTTGCACTGAGCACAGGTTAGACTAGGGACCTCCAGAGGTCCTTCCTGGCCGAAATATCACCACTGGTGATCACAGATCCATTGCGGAAGGCAAATGGGACATCAGTGGTGGGAAAGGCTGCCCGACTCTTTGGCCGATCACCTTTGCTCCACAGCCCCATCAAGGAATTTTCCACAGCCTTTGTACAGGTAATCAGTCACACCATCCCCAAGCAAGCTGATGGCCTGTGCATGAGGTTATGCAACTATTTTAAAAGCTTTACCATAAAATGCAAGCTATATGGGAGGCAGAAGGGCAGGTAAACCTGCTTGTGCATGAGGAAATTTAACTGGCATTGCTTTCATTGTGTCTACTCCAGAATAACTGCCCATGCAGGCACGCTTTTTCTAGAGCAAGGGTTTAGCCTGGTGCACCTGATGTGGTCTCTCTGATGGAGAGGTGTCAAGCAGAGAGGCATGGGATGTGCCCCAGCTCAGATCTGTAGCCCTCCCATGGTGCGGGGAGGGCTTCCTGTGCAGCTGCACAGCAGGAGGGCTCTTTAGTCTCTGCTGTCACCTGAGACCACCTTGGAAACCACGCTGCTTTCCTGCAGAATAGGGCAGGTTTGGACATCCCTGCAAGTTCACAGGCACCCTGCTTAGCCTGTGCAGGGAAAGCTTGCCCAGGCATCTGCATCTCTTGGAGGCTGACCTTATCTCTCTAGCTTCCCGCCAGCTGCTGCCATCAGTTACGCTTGGAGTTATGTATTTTTCTGCTGGGTTTTTTGATAGCTGCACCTCTCCTGGTGCTCCATCATTGAAGTGAGGGGTCCTCTGCCATGGAGTCATGGCACCCCAATGCTGGGTAGGCTCTCTAGACCACCAAAAGTGAGGGGAAATAGAAAAAGGAGTGAAGCACTGGAATGATATTGCCTGCTTCTCTGTAAATACTTGGTCTCATCACCCTTCCTGTCAATTGCCAGGAAGCCCTGAACTGCTTTCGAGCTTTATTTTTAACAGAAAAGGTTGGAGACTGCCACAGATTCCTGCCTATGGGAGTGTAAACCAGGGAGGAAATATTTGCTGGCTGACCTGCAGCTGGCAACATCTGGGCTTTTCCAGAGGCAACTGAGGTTTGCCAGGGAGACCTTGGGCAGATCTGCTGGCGATTCAGGAAACGTCTGACCGCAGGGGTTTTATAGGCACTTATGGAGCACTGTTGCAGATCCTGTGCTCTCACAGGGTTAAACAACAGCTAAAACACTGGGAAAATGTTAGTGTCATTTATATCAGCTAAAGAGTTGTTGAGGCAGCAAAGCAGTTATTAGATTTGTCCCTAACATTTATTGAGTTTGTGTGTGTCTCTGAGATGTTCTTGCTGCTCTTCTGTATATCTTTGGACATGTCAGCTATACCAAGGCATTTCCAATTATCCCATCACCTACCAAACACAGTTGTCTCAAATAGGTTTTTTAATTTCTTGGGAAAAAAACCCCAAACAAACAAAATCAAAAACAAAAAACACCAGAACAAAACAAAGGCGAAAAGAAGCATCTCAACAATCCTGTATTTTAAATGGGCTTTGAATAGCAAATGCAAACTCTGTTTCATCTCAGGAAGCCAAAGGACAGCACACACATGTGTGTGTGCATGGTCACACAGATGCACACATGCCAACACCACCTTGGGCAGATAATGCTCCACTGTACCTTTTCTACCCTATCTTTGACATTTCTTCTTGGGCTCTGTAGTGTGTTTTGCTGACAAAGAAGAAACTGATACATTTGGGACCTTTTCAGGGTTGTTTTTGTTTTTTGTTTTCTTTCCTGCAGTGCTGCAGACAGTCTGGAGAAGTTCCCCTCAAAATACGTGTGCAGTAGTGTAACAAGTGGACAATAACATTGGCTCTTTGTGCAGCATTGCTAGGATTTCTCCTGTGCGTGCTCTCCCTGCTCCCCCAGGCTCGCAGGCTCTGCACATGCAGAAATGAGGATGGTAAGATGCATTTCGCTGACCAGTTTTGCATGACCTGAGGTTTCCAGCTTGCACAAGGAGTTCAGAAGTGCCTGAGGCTCGATTTCAAAAAGCATTTCATTTCTAACAGGCAGGTGAATGTGGTGCTTAACTTCCAGTGAGATGAAACTAGCCAGCCTAAGTGCCTTTACGCTTCTCGCTGGGTGCCTATCTATATCTTTAGGTAGAGCAATATGGGAGGGGGGAAATGTGGCTTTTAATAGCTTGTGAGTCACGGTGAGGCATGCCTGCGCTGCAGGCGAGCAGCTGCGGCTGTTGCACGGTGGAGACAGACCCAGGCGACTTTTAAATGCTCTCACACCAGCAGCCGTCTAGCTGGGACCAGCTGGGGAGAACCTGGCCTGCTTCCATGGCATTGGGGAGCATAGGGCAGGAGCATCCCACAACCCAAAGGCTTTCCAGCCCCAAAGTAGACCAGCCTCAGACTATTAAAAAAAATAATCGATTTACCAGCATTTTCTTTTATTTGCCCTTCTCACAAACGCATGTTCCCTGGCAAAGATGTGGGCTGAACTCATTGGAGGCGCAGTGCTGTGGGGATGGGGGGGAGCTGTAGGGATCGGCAGCAAAAGTATTCAGCAGACCAACTATGACAAGAATGACCAGGTTTAAATTGCAGCAGGAAGGATTTTGGTCAGACATCAGGAAGCACTTTCTACCGGTAGGAAAAGTGAAGCATGAGCTACAGAAAATAGCTCTGAAAGAGAAACTGGGAGGTGACTGGTGCTGTGGTGAGGTTAGTCATGGCAGGAGGAGGTCAGTGTGCTGAGCTCACCCCTGGAGGTGGGCTCTGATGCACTTCTGTGTGTATCCTAAAGTCAGTGTTATCTGGTACACAAGGCTGGAGATGGAGAGCCTGGATGGGCTGCTGTGTCTCATATGGAAAAGGACAGAAAGTGCCCTGGATGGGGATGGGGATGGGGATGGGGATGGAGATGGAGATCATAGAATCATAGCATGGTTTGGGTTAGAAGGGACCTTAAAGATCATCTAGTTCAACCCCCTTCCACTGGACCAGGTTGCTCAAAGCCTCATCCAACCTGGCCTTGAACACTTCTTCATCCACGACTTCTAGAGATGAGGATGGATGGGGTGGGACACAAAAGCACAACTGTAAGGGGAGCACAGCTCAATTCCCAGCTCTGCTGCACTTCTCATATGACCTGAGCAAACCCTTCAGCCTCACTGCGCTTCCTTTGCCTACCTCTGCACTGATGTTATGAGCACTGCCCTCCCTTGCAGTGTTCTTATACATCAAATGAGCTGTTTAAAACCTGTAGCAAACAAGCCTTACAGAGATATTTGCTGCTAATCCTGATTGTGTGGACTCCAGGGCGACCAATTATTATATTTCCCTGTGATCAAAATGTTAATGGTTATCATAAAGGATGCTTTAGGGTTTAAGATAGAGACAGACTCTTTAAACAGCATTTATTTCTGAAAAACCTTCATCTTTACTCTCTCTCATGACAGCTGGTTTTTGAGTCATAAGCTGGTTGTAATCACTTTGCCTCTGTAATTCTGTCTTCCCAACACTCTTCCGGGCTTCAGAGCCGCTGGAGGATGGTCACCTGTGTGGAGCCGTGCATGAAAATTGGATCCCAGCTGCAGGCAAGGCTAGGAGGAAGTGAACGTGGAATATTTCAATTTAAAGTGTGTTTATTGTGCATTCTGTCACTGATTTGATGTAAAAAAAATTTGCATGCAAATGACAGCAGATTTGCATCTCTCCTTTCATTGACTGCAGATGTTGAAAAAAAAAATATATTTGAGGGGTTTTTTTTTTTAAGCTTTCAAAACGTCTTAGAGGAGATTTTGGCGGCTGCCCTGTTAATGCATCTATGTAAATATGCTGACCTCTCCTGAAAACAGCAGGCTGACGCCAGGGCATTTACACAGAGATGTTCACTGCAGCACTCTGCGGTCTTTGCCTTTCTAAGATTGCTGGCATCATTTTGGAAAGATGTGGTGCCGACACCCTGGGACACGGAACGGTGTCTCTTATAAAAATGGATTTTCACATAGAAGCCCATGGAAGGATTTTTCTGAGTACTGTGAGGATTCTGGTTCTTTTTTATAATGTGGACGGTTGAAAAAAAGCAAGGCTCTAAGTAACCAGGAGGCATCCAAAGAGTTTTGGAGCCATCATCTTCCATTGACAATAACAGGCACCAAGACTGGCACAGCCTTGGGCAGCAGAGGATTGCATTTACTCATCTTCCCCTTGAACTGGGCAGGTGAGTGTGTCTTTAGCAGCACAGGGATGTTCAGAGGACAGGATGGGACCTGTCCGGGGATATGTTTGCTCTGCAGAGCTTTCCTGCTCGGGGAGCACAAAATTATCCAGCGTGGAGTACTTTGCTTTGCCTATGCTATAAGAGCTCCAGGAGCAAATTTGCAGCACCAGCAGGACTGATGAACAGGGTGTGAAGTGGGTCCTAAAAACCATTGAAGCACTAGCTGTTTTCTTTTCCTAATCCCCTGAGTGATGAGTTGAAAATTTAGCCTCTCCCTTGGCTTGATTTATTCGTCACCTGGGCTTCAGCTGCTAAGAGGGAATCAAGGACTTTCCTTCTTTCCTGTCAAGGTATTTTTTGACCAGGGAAGCTAGAAAAATGACCAAAGGGAAGAAAAAACACCCAGCAAACCAAAACAACCAGCAAACATAAACAGGAACAAGGCAGCTAATAACCAAGCTTTGCTGAGGTTGCTGCGACTCTATAAAAAATTGGCAAAAAAGTTACTCTTCTAAGGCTGCCAGGTTTAAATAAGATGCTATCTGTGTGGAAATTTTTTTTAACGTTAGCTTTGCATCTGTCTTCCACTAACTGATATAAATAGATTTACACTTTTCTCTCTCTGTGTATGATTTTATATGTAGGTGTGAGTGCGCATTAAGTGTCTGCACGTGTATGTGTATATAAAATATGCACACTAGCTAGATGGAGCCATCCATCTATCAAGTTATTGGCCTATCCTGTGCTCATTTGAGAAAGGGTTTAAAAGGAATTGCCTAAATACATAATACATGCTGGGCTTTTTTTCTTTTCAAGAGATGAGTCAAGTCAAATGCTATGATATAAATTTTTAATACCCCAATGACCTGATTTTTTTTTTCCTCTTGTGCAAGGAAGTTAACAATATGAAATGTCTTTCTGTTGTCTCTAATCATGGGCTGATTTGATAAGCTGTAATTATTATTCATATTTGAGATCTGCAGCGAGGGAGATGCAGGAGGTGTGGGGACCATTGGGATGTTTAGGTTTATTATTATTTATTACTGCTATGAATAAAAGAATAATGATTTCAGAGATTCTGCCAAGTAGTTCAGGCTGCAAATTTAACCCATTTAAAAACTGTTGCAATGCATTTTCATCTGATGGATGCTGGAAGTCTCTTTAATCACATCTTTTGGTTCCTTACTCCATTGGAGGGATTAGAAAACCGGAAGAAATGGAAGGAATCATTTTCATAGGCCCTATAAAACCACATTATGTTTGTGGTTTGACCTTGGGCACCATGTCTCCTTAGGAACACTGGAAGAAGACTGTTCAAGAATTAGTCATGTCATAGCTGCTGTTGTGCTTGCTGCTATTCATCATTCTACCAGAAGACGGTTCGAAGGTGTGTGGTGAGCAGAGA
The DNA here is from genome assembly GCF_000695765.1 of Mesitornis unicolor. Taxonomy (NCBI): domain Eukaryota; kingdom Metazoa; phylum Chordata; class Aves; order Mesitornithiformes; family Mesitornithidae; genus Mesitornis; species Mesitornis unicolor. The sequence continues at coordinate 29,199 of NW_010182194.1, read as the reverse complement.
GAGAGTTGTGATCCCCATTATTATGGCTATCCAGCACTTTGCAAGTGTTTTGGCAAGGTTGAAGGGTTTTGTTAGGTGGGAAACAACAAACAGCATCTTCAATTCAAAAGCAGTATGTGCTTGTGTCCAAAGTCATAAATCTTTGGCCATCTAGGGAAATGTCAATGTCCTTGAACATGTCCTTGAAAATGTCCTGGAGGTTCCACTGAGTTAGACTGAACATCTCTCCTGCATGGAGATGGAAAGGCAAGCACAAGTGGAAGGTTGTTAAGCCTCTGAGATGTCTACACAAAAGAGAGGACGCATGTAAAATTGGTGCCTAGCAAGTTGCTGAAGGTGGTGGGCAGTGAACTGGCCAGTAGTTATTTAGATAAAGGAGAAAGTGGAGAAGATGAACCCTGTCTTGCTGCAGGGGCTTTGCTATAAATACAGAGCAATCCTTTCATTGATGTAGGCCCAAGACCCCCAGGTCTCTTCAGAAAGGGAGTGATGAAGATCAGCTCCTCCTGGGTCAGGTCTAGTCTGCACCACTGCCTCTTCTGGCACTTTCTCCTTCTCTGAGCATTGCCACCAAGCACTCCCAGGCTTCCTCCTTTCTCCTTGCCATCCTGCTCACCTCAGCTCACCACTTTTGAAATCCCAGTTCATAAATATAGATGAGCCATGCAGACCTGAAATACCGTCTATGGCTCCCAGTCACCATGCTAGGCAGTTCCAGAGCCCTGGTAAAAGGAAGAGGTCTAGTAACCAGGTGGGTAGTCTTTAGAGACTTTACCTATCAGCGTGTCAGCCTGTATACGAGTAGACCCACCAGTTGGGAACACCAACCTCCACCAGGTCCCTCAGCAGCTTCACTGGAGGATTTCTAGCACCTCTGAAAACTGTATCATTTGAACTCTGGGGTTTAAATAGCATTTTGAGGGTTTAGCATTGGGCACTGGTTTGAACAAAAGAGTGTGGGGATAAGTTCTCCTAGACATCCTCCACATGCGAAACATGGTAGATTTAGCCTGGATGAAGGAAAGAAAGAACAGAGTCTGCAGAGCCCTTCGTTACTTTCAGATTTGGAACCAGCACGGCACCATCCAAGGAGCTAAACAAATGTGTTTGTAGGCTACTGATTCATCTCTTAAGTGATGTAAGTGCTTTGGGCTGCTCCACTTAAATCCTTTGACATCTGTGGGTGTATGGGTGTAAATACATTGCTTATTTGTTCCTTTTACCCTCCCAGAGTCAGAGCCAGAATTACCTTCAGTCCTAACTCTCTCCTGTCTCCATAAAAACAGACTGTTCTTGATAGAGAAACAAATACTTCTAAATAACATCTCTTCTGAAAAATGTGGGTGTAGATTCCAGGAAAAGATGCTTCATAAAACTCATAGTTAAAAGAGGCTTAGCCATGTGATGGCCAGAAACACCAGAAGGAAGAGCTATGCAGACAGAGGCCATGGCTTGAGCAATACATGATTGATTACAAGCCTGAAATGTCACTCAGTAGAAGGACGAAAATCGGCACGATGCTCACAAGGAGCAGCCTGGCACAGCTGCCCAGGGCTCGCAGTGGAAATCAACTCCTGAGCTCCTGCCTTTGGGCATTGGTGTCTCTTGCAGAAACTGTGGTGCCAAGTTTCTACCCAAAGGTCAGATGATGGAAATTTTAAAGATGGTAATAAGGGGCTGAGAGGGCCGATGAGCCTTTAGGGAGTGATGTTGTAGGATGGTAAGAAAAGCTATGGCACTTCAGTGCCATTTTCCCTAGTCTAAATTTCCTGAAGTTGGATCTTCTCTGTAATGAAATGAGAGGCAAGGAATTAATCTCAGAACATAAAATAAACAGATCTCTTCCAAATAACCACACTTTAAATTAAATTAGAGTCACATTATATAGCAGCTTTGTATGTCTCCATCTTCAAGTGTTTTGCATGTTAAAGGAGAACTTCAATTTAAGATTGTCCACACCAACATGACGTCCAACAAATTATTTGTCCTGGATCCCTCATGCCTGCTAGCTCTCTAGTCTTTGCATGTTTTCCCAGTCACATTTTAATGCTGCAGTCTCAATAACTTTTCTTTCCTTTCTTTTACCAGTGCAGAAGTTTGAAGACATGAGCTGCAACATATGCCATTGTCCCTCCTAGAGATGAACAAAGTATATTGTTATGCTCCAAATGTGATATTTTTTCTCCCGTTAAATGTTTTCTAGCTGCATAGACCAACCATCTGTTTCTCCTTCTCTCTTCCATCATTCAATTCTTTGAACGTTGTTCAAATTAATTATCAATTAAGAAATGGAAAGACTGGATAATCAAATTACAGAATGGTAAGATGGTCAAAGTAACACAGCACCTTATTAAAAGGTTCCAGATATTTAAGAAGACAATAAATTCCTGATCTTTTGTTCTAAAGATGAGCCTTTGGCCCAATAAATGGAAACAGAGTGACATGTATCTCTTCTTGGTCATTTATTTATGAACATAGGAAATGACATTGATTAACCCCACTTTCCATTCCAGATTTCAGATTGCAATCTTCTCCTCTCAGATGTCAAATTAACCCAGATAATAAACCAGCTTGAGTCTCAAGACATTCCCCAGAGAGGTAAGAAAGTTCTCTCTTTGTTTTTTTTTGTTGTTTTTTTTTGTTGGTTTTTGGTGGGGTTTTTTTGGGGGGGGGTTGTTTTTGTTTTGTTTTGTTTTAGTTTGGGTTTTGTTTTCTTTTTTTTTTGTGCTAAAGTGGATGTGTTTTATAAGGCATGAAATTAGCCGTCCTTTAGCTCTGTGGCTATTCCAAGAAAAGGAGAGGGTCTGTTTTAGGGTGACAGCAGAGCAGCAGTGCTGTGCCCTTGGGCAGCTGTAGGTGCATGCAGTTGGGCTGCCTTTCAACACCCCTCTGTCAAGCAGTGCTCAGAGAGGGAAATTTATGAGGTCTGGCAGCAGGGCTGGCATGCAGAGAGTACCCGGAGAAGATGAGGATGTAGGAGAGCTGATTGTGCCCTGTGTGATACTTGAGAGATTCTGGCTCTGACCATCTGTACAGCCTGATGTGCCTAAACCTTTCCTGCAGTAATCCCTGTAGCTGCTTGGCCTCCTCTTGTAGATACAACCACATGACGTGGTCGCAAAGGTGTTGGCTCATCCTCAGCCATGAAAGCAGAGATTACCCAAAATTTAGGGCTGGAAAGGGCCGCAAAAGATCGTGGCGTCTAGTCATGAGCCCCAGGAAATCAAGTCCATCTACTTCACTCCTAGTGACCAGGCTGCCACCTCTAATAATTTGGTAGCTTTCATTTTCAACTGCAGTTTTACTGACGGGACTTGAGGGCAGCTTTGCAACTGTTCCCAGGGGCCGGATACCCTGTGACCCCCTTTGCTCTAGGAAAGTGTCCTTAAGGGGCTGCAGCTTCAGTTAGTTGGGCCCCTTGGGTCCAAAGTAGCCGAAAGTAAAGTTGTGTAATTAATACAAATGGTTGTCGCCATTTCATGCGGTTTCTGACAACAACTCATTTGCTTCAGTATTATCGCCATTCTTTTTTTTTCCCTTCTCTAAAGCCTCTTCCATCACCCCCCCACCCTCAACTCAAATTTGTCAGAGCCTCGTAGCCATCACAGCCTGCAAAGCGTCCTCTTCACATTCTCCTACCGCAATTGCACATAATTAAGCGGTACATTTACATGTCAGACTAAACCCACTGTCCAAGCTGCTCGTTCTGCTTTGTGCAGCGCTGTGCCAGGCGTCCTCCAGAAAGGATGCAAATCACGGCACAGAAAACATATTACGAGTGGCATGCAAGATCTGTGCCCACTTTGCCCATTGTGTCAAGAAAACAGAAATGCTTGTCAAAATACCAGCCCGAGTAGGAGCTTGCGGCTTCTGGAGGAATAAAAGAACCATGTTGGCAAGCACAGGACTAGACAGGCAGATGTCCTCCTCTCCACCCACTAAAATTTTATTGGCAATTGAGTTAACAACCTCTTTGCATATGAAAGTAACGGAGAGGCGCTGCTGCGGCCTCGCTGGCAGGAGACTTGGCTGCAAAACCAGTGAGACATTTGACAAGGAAGCAATATGTTAGCAACATCTCTTCATCCGTGTTATCAGGGCCAAATTGCCACGGCACTTGCAGCCATGTGGAGGCATTAGATGCAAAGTGTTAGACGCCCTGCCATTCTTCCCCGTCATTTTCTCCTTTCTCTTATCCCTTTTTCAGAGCAGCCTGGTCCTGACACTTCTCTTCAAGTGGCTCTGGAGCCAATCCTGCCTTGTGCTGCTATATATCCTTAGAAAATAGGCTGCCAGGTGCTGAACACCCACATTTTGAAATGATGGCTCATGGTAATAAATGGTTCTAGGAATTTTTGTTTGGTTTTTGTCTGTGGTTTGGGTTTGTTTTTTTCTCCTTTCTTTTTCTGTAGAAGCAGTTGCATTTTCAAGTTTTTCTTTGAGAGGTCATGTTTCCGAGCTGATGAATGGGAGGAACACAGAGTGGTACAGCCTCTCCCTCCATTGAACCCGTACAACAGAATTTGTACGCCACAGCAGTTGTCCCCATACTGTTTAGATTTGCAGGCTCCCCAAGCATCTGCAGTGGCAAAGCAGACTTCCCTGTAGCACACTGACAATAACCTTGCAGGGATGAGTAATGTTTTATGGGTCCCTGGAAACTGTGATGTATCCTCAGGTACCCTCTGCTGTAGAGGAGCGTAATTAAGTCAGCAGTCTCTGGGTTGTTTTGGGGGGACCCTGTGTAGCTGCAGCCTGCAGCAGAAGCTCTGACCTTGTGTTTACCAGGGACAGAGGGAGTGATGGAGTGTATTGTAGGAAAACTTCCCAATCTCCTGCCCAGCCATTGGGCCCTCCCCCAAAAACTGGGCCCAACAATGCAGCAAGGCTTTGCAACAGAATTGTGTTCTCACCATTTCACCCTCCACTCTCTTTTAAGGCTCACTGGACTTAAATAAGCCATTGCAAACTGCTGGGGTCACATGCCACTGTCTGTACAGCTTGGAGGTGAACAACTCTCCTATTAAGCATCAAGGGATTTTGGAAAATTCCTGTACAGGGCTGAAGAATGAACTGACAGGAAAGCTGGAGGTGACCAGGTGTGCCCATCACCTTTCTCCTTTGTCCCAGGGACTAACCACAGCCCCACGCAGTTGGTGTCCCTGCAGATCTTTACGTTGCACGCTGTCCATGGGGACACCTGGAGCTCTCTTTAGGCTTGCACCGTATCTTCTTGTGTTTTCCTTTTTCCACTCCCCCATGCCCTCTTGCAAGCATCCCTCTTTGAGAAGTATCATCAGTGCTGCTGTGGTTTCTCCTATAAAACATAACAGTACATCCACCGTCCCTCCGGGTTGATGGTTGGTGCACAACATATCCCAAGCTGCAACACATTTAAGCTTCTAATCCTCACTGAGATGGCCAATACAGCCATCCTGTTTTAATGGCTAGGGAAGGGCACAGCTACTCTGCCTGGAAGGTTTCTCACAATCCAGCTTGTCTTTTAGCTGTTGTCATCTCAAGCCTGAGCTTTGACTCTACTAACCTGTGTTTTAAAGCCTTCTCTCCCCTCAGGGTCAGCAGCACGCTGGCGCACCACCACAAGCCGAGCTCTCTGTGCAACTGCAGTGCATAAGCTGAAGATATACCCCAGGGTTCCTACAGGCTGCTCTCCTCACAGGTTTTCCCAGCTTGCCTGCCAGCCCCAGGTGGGACAGCACGTCTTCCCTGCCTCCCTCCTGCTCTCTGATTTGTTGAATCATTGCTCCAGCCCTGAGAGACTTTTCACACTTCAGGAGCCTCAGGTGAGTTTAAGCATCATCCTTGCAGTCACGCTGAGGACAAGTTGGCTGGTGGAGGGATCATCACTCCAGTGTCCTCTCCCTGACGTCCAGTGGAATCAGTTTTATCATAATTACAAAGGTACTGAATCTAGAAATACTGAAAAATCCCACCTGATAATTTCTTTCTGCATCTCCCCGTTCCTGCAGATAATGGTCACAGATGCCTCTCTTGCAAGGTTGCTGCTCTAGTCCAGGGTCAGAAGCCCCTTGGTTTCTCCTTGGTTTGGGGAAAGAAGTGATGAAAGCCCTGCTGGGCTCTGAGT
>NW_010182194.1:19431-23062 GCF_000695765.1 Mesitornis unicolor | reverse complement strand
AGGGAAATACAGGCAGTGCTGCAGCCGGTCATGCCTAGCACTGGAAATCACTAGGCTGCAGGGGTCAATCCAGCTGTGTCCGAGCAAAGTTTATAGCGGGTCCCACCTTTCTGCAGATGCCAGTGAATAATTTCACAAACACTTATGCTCACTCCAGCTCTGAGGGATGGCCAAAGAGCTTCCCCAGGTATCTGGCCAGTGTTCCCATGTCTTTCCTTGATGCCCACCTGGATGCTTTCTTCAGTGTTGACTGGAGAATGTTTCCAAGTTCCTGTGCCACACGTTGCCCTGCATGGGAAAAAAACCTGCGGAATTTGACAACCAGAGATGTTGCCCCTTGCTGGTGAAGCTATCCCAATGCATTGCACAGCTATGTATGTCTACCACAGCAACACATGTCCTGAATATTTTTCCAGGCTAAAAAGTGCTACCACAGTTTCACGTTTTCTCTTAATACTTTCCTGTTCTGTGCAGTACTCAGTGGAGTACATATGTATTTGCTGTTGTGTTTCTCTTGTGTTGTCATGGACATTTTCAGTCTGGCATCCAGAAGCACAGGACTAGACACGCATAGCACAATTCTCCTTTTTCTGATGTAAAAATTGCAGCTATCACCTGAAATACTCTGTCAGCCCTTGGGAAGGGGACACTGAATCGCTCACCTGTAGGTTACTTCACTCTGAAAACAAGGCTGGAAAGTGGCCATCAGAGATGTTCCTGCTGCTCTGCATGTTAATGTGCTTCTGTCTCAGGCTGGAAAGGAAATAATAATTTACTTCAAGCCTCCAGATGAATGCAGAGCACCAGGGCCAGATTTAGCTGCAGTATCTATGGCATTCCCTGGCCTATGGCAAACATATCGTTAGCTCCTACAGCTGCAGCCCAGCTTGGGGTATGTTTAAGGAAGTGCCATGGGAGGAGGCGACACTGAATGGGTGAGGAATAACCTATCATCTGAGAATACAGCAGCTACGTGGGGGCAATTTGTGCTGGAGCCTAATGAGGGAGAACATCTGCTCTTTGTATTTTGCCCCTGCAGATGAGATCCTTAGAGAGGACTGTGTGATTCTCTGCTTTCTCTCGATGGCTTTCCATCAGTGAAACATCTGTTAGTGTCTGGAGAGGCTTCCTCATGGTGCAGGTCTGTGGTACAAGCTGAAGCATGGAGCTGTTTCCCAAAAATTCGTCACCCATTACATTTCTCTAAGATGAATCCACACAGCTGTGTAGGTAACCCTGAACACATGAACCAACACCAACAGACACAAGTGGCTGCCCACATCTGCAGAGACCTGAAACACTGGTGTCAAGAGCTGTGAACTTCCCCTGTAAGTGAGGATGAAGACAAGATCCTTCTCTGCACAGGTCCACCTTGCCCATGCAGGATCTGCTGCAGGATCTGCTGCAGGACACACTGGTGAGCAGGGATTATTAGACCTCTTTCACCTCATGCAGATCAATGGGATTCTTAGTGGGATCAATGGGATTACAAGGAGTCTCACCTCTGGAGGAGCTGGCCTGTAGTGTTGCATCAACTGTCCCCAAATGTTGGTTGTTTAAGACTTCTGGAAGACAGACTTTGGCTCCAAAGTCACTTCAGTGGTTTTTAAAATGGCATCTTCCCTCTATCCCAGTGGTTTGGAGAGGTTGCTATCCCAATGGGACAGACCTCTGCCAAGGTGCTTAAACAACAAACAGCCAAAGTATGGGAACACCAAAAGATAATTTGAGTAAGTCTGCTCTAGGATATGGAGCACCTACCTCTGGTCTCTCCTGTTACTACTTTAGTTCTCTGCGATGCTGCTTTTCCCAGTGTAGACTGCATCATGAAACACATGACACACAAGAGTGTTTGGAAGTTTGCCGTTAACTTCCCTTGACCAGTGAAACCCAAAAAATACGCAAGGGAACCTAAATTTCTGCTTCCCAACCTTCCATCACAAAGCTGTGCACTTCCTCATGGCCTGCATTCAACCAGAGCCTCCCATCAGCTCTTGAAGGAAGGCAGCAGCTGTTAGAGCACACAGCATTGCTGTATTCAATAATAACATCAGAAAAATGCATAAAACAATTAAAGCAAGCTGCAACGTCCTTGCTGTCATCTGAAAAAGAAAGGCTGCTCTCGTGGAAAGCCACGTTCTCCATGAGCGTTTCTGTATTCGATTTTCTGCTTGACAATTTATTTCAAGTATCAAAGGCTCAAGTGTCTCCTGATAATTCCTTTTGGTCAGGGAATAAGCATCTGCTCTCTCTGATTGCAGGTCGCTTCTCTCATGCAAAGCTTGATTGAGACATAGAGATGTCAAGGGCAGAAATGAGGCTGAGCTCTTATTGTGCACCTAAAAAAAACCCACCAAGCAGCAGAAAAAGAGATAATAACATGCCTTTAAAACGGACGTGGGTAATGTGCCTTTTGTTGTGTGTAATTACGATGTAAAGAAGAGTCAACTGTAGCATTCTAATGGATTAATTGCTCATTAGTCATTAGGTTTATATGTTTTTGCTGGAAAGTGATGGAGATACTTGGATGGAAGGTGGCCTATTTGAAAGGGTGGGAAGATTAAAGGTTTAGAAAGATGGGGGTCAATATGGTGTGATTGAAGGATGAAAATGGAGCATTCCAACCAAAATAATGTACCCAGTTATCTACAGGACCTAAGCAGATCATTAGTCAAGAACAGCTTTGCACAAACATCAGCTGCCTTCAGAATGCTTGGAGGTGACATGGCTGTGAAGTGTTATGGCCTCTGGGGCTGTAAAAACCTGGGGTCTGCCAGTGTACTCATCTGCTCTTTGCAAGGCTGTAAAAAGAAACTTAAAGAATCATCACCTGCCTTGCAAATTATCCCATCCTGATGCATTTGCTAGGAGGAGCCTCTTCTTCCCTGCTTCTGGGCTTTCACCTCTGCAAGCTGATTCACAGTCATTTTCAATGACAAGCGTCCCTCCCCGAAAAAGTACGTGCCAGGCTTTCCATGTCAAATCAGCGATAAAGCTCTCAGGGCAACAATTTCCTCCGTGACATTTCTAAAGGGAAATTCTGCCCGGAAGGAAGCACTGGCAGGGTGAGCTCCTGCACGGCCCCAGATGCAATGAGCCGTTTAAATTGCTTGGTGCAGTGGGCAGGCCCAGCGCAACCATCCTAGCGGGGGCCGGGGCGGGTAAAGGCTTTTCTGAAATACTTACCTTTTTTTTTTAAATACACTTTTCTTTTTTTTTTTTTGTAATTTGCACAAAACGACGTCTCTGATGGACTCCAAACAGAGCGTGGGCTGAACTCCATCCTCTTTCATCTGGATCCCAGAGGCGTTCTCACCTCTGCTCCCTCCACCTCCACATCTGATGTCCTTGCCAAGCGCATTGGGAAGAAGCTCCGATCTGGAGCATGACAGCATACACCCTGGAGCTAGCTAGCTTGCTTGAGAGACTACTGATGAGCTGCCTAAGTGCTTCCCTTTCGTTCCTACCCAAGATTCCAGGGTCTGTCTCCCTGTCCTAGCCAAGTGGAGATTCAACAGGCAGAAGAGGATCTCCACTGGTGTCTCCCATGCTGATGATCCCCATACATCTCCTGAACCACGGGTGTCTGTGATGGCAGAGTGAGCAAGCCACAGCCTGCACATCTGAGCGA
>NW_010182194.1:9970-19400 GCF_000695765.1 Mesitornis unicolor | reverse complement strand
GAATAACATGGCCTGCAGGAGTAAGCTGCCTCACCCCAGGGGCTGACCACACATATTCTGGTGTTACCGCAGTGCCTGGTCCAGCTGCAAGCCCAGACTTGCTTGGACATTAGATCATACTTTGTGATCTTCAACAGTGTGAAACTGAGATCGCGTGATGCCTGTACCATCCAGTTTATGACCTAATGATGCGAGAAAGAAGGTGCTGCAAAGGGAATTTAAAGCACATAAAGTCCTGAGGCTCTCCTGAGCCAAATCAACATAGCTCATCCCTGGAACGACTACAGAAGAAAATTCCTCGGGTTGAGCCCTGAGATGCGGCAGATCGTATGCCTACCTGCCAGGGATAATTTACTGGGCATCGGCACAGCAGAGAACTGCTCTTGCAAAGCCATTGACCACCTCTATAGTATTGTCCGTGAGGACTGCGATGCTGCTGTTTCTGGTGGAATCAAGCAACAGAAAACAAGGAAGGTAAAATGTGTGCTCACTGGAGAAGGTCTGCATGTTATCAGCTGATGATTGAGCTTTGCAGTCTCTTAAATAAATGCTCAGTCCTTTGATGCTTTTAGTCCCCAACCTATCTTAAGAAGGAAGCAAACAACAGCTTGTGAAAGTTGGTTTTCTATATGAAAAAGCAAGTCCTAGCCAGAAAGACACTTGCTTGTCTTTCAAACACACTTCTTGCATTAACCAGCAGTGATTTCTGAGGTGGGTGACATACTGGACATGCACAGACTGTGTCCACTGTGGACTGTAGCAACTGTCAGCAGGTACCATGTCCTGGACGCTGGTGGTGGTGGTGGGATGCTGCAGAGGTGAGAAAAGAGAAAACTCCGTGTCAGATTGTGTCTTTCCAGCTTTGGGGCAGTGGCCAGCTGGTAAGGCAGGTAATACATTCGCTCCAGTCAAGCAGCCAGCACGGATAAAATATTAAATACATGGCTGGGGCAAACTCAGCCGCAGTTGATGCCATGCATTTTTAATTAAAGAAACACATGTTGCCATGCAGTGGGGGGGTGCACACCACTGCGGAGATGCTGCCCTGCATCCACAGTCATCGGGGTCATCTCGGGAAGCAGAGGGGACCTTGGAGCATCTCCAGGCTGTGGAGCTGCTGCTGCTGCCGCTGCTTGTCCCCTGGGTCGTATCTCCTGCCTCTCTGATCTCCCTCTGACCTTTGCTGTTACAGCCAGGAAAGCTGAGCCCATCGATTTTATTTGGATTATGATTTTCTGTAGATTGCCCTGCAACCTGCTAATTGTGCAAACAGCTATTTATAGTGACTCAGAGTGGGAGTCAGAAGTTTTTGATGGTGCGAGAGGTTACCTGCACACACATCTGCAGAGCTGACACTTCTGTATTTTCTCTTAAGTGATGGTAGGAGACATTACAAAGTGGGCATTTTCTATCTGGTTTGAAAGGTCTCTGAAATAATTAATATCAAAATAATTTTAGGTGCATTTAATAATTGAAAGCTTGGACACAAAAAACCCAGGGGTTTATTAGAGCTATTGCTACAGGATTCTGCACCTTCCGACTCTGGCCTTGGATGCCTCTGAGTTATTTGTTCCTTTCCTGGCTTCTTTTCTGCATTTCCTTAGCTGAAATTAAAAAGGAGCATCACTTGACCAATTTAGTCTAGCCCTGAACTCTGCAGTGCCAGTAAATATTGTTTCAGCAGCATCAATCCATTGTACTGAGCCCACTCAATACCTAGCCTGAACTGCTGCTCCAGTCACAGCAGCGCTTTGCAAAATAAGATACTGCCTCATCACAGATGCAGCCCACTGACTTCTTCAGTGAAAAGAGGGATTTTTATTTTTCTCCCCATGCATTGGGTTAAGTGTTTTCTTGCAACAGCCTGGAGCAGTCATTCAGAATATTTTAAGAGTGTCTTTCATACTGTCTGAAATACCTGGCACTGCACAAAGGCCCAAAGTGGGAGTAATTGACTGCAGGATTATTCTGTACTGCCCGAAATAAAAGTAAAATGTCTGTGAACGTGACAGGGAGTCAGATGCAGGTGCTATGAGGCAGTGCTTCAGCGAATCCCACATTGACTTGGAAATCATGGGCTAGGAGATGATAATCGAGGTCTTGGAGCCTGGGAGCTTTGGATGTTTGTAGGGGCATGGTATTTCTCCCCAGGCAGTGACTCTTGGAGATGGATCTTGACAGGGAAAACTTCCTGGGAGAAAGTCAGAGAAGTTCCCCTGAACTTCAAAGGCTGGTGGTACAGGTCCTGCCTGTGCTGCTCTGGTGGGTGCAACAGTTGTAGGCTGCATGCATTTCGTAACCAAAGTCCTTTTGAACGGCATAGAGACACCCGAGATCTTTCTGGTTCCTGAAAGATTGGTCCCAGAGCCCCAGTGGTATGTTAGACAGGACATTCAGACCAGCTTCTGAAACATCTAGAAGCTGTTTTATAAAACTTTTTCTTCTTCCAGCCCCTGCTCTGCTTTGAGCAGCTGGATTACTTCAGATGGGTTGAATAGTTGGCTCCTGCCAGCTGGCTGACTTCATGCCCAAAGTGGGTTAGGGAGGGCTGGGTATAAACCATTCCTGCTGTGAGGGCAGAGAAGCCTGGTCAGGGCAGTGAGGAGCTCCTCTGGGTACCTGCTGTCTAACACAGCATCCTCAGGGTCCAGGAGAGGTTTTCTGTTGGGAGTCTGAATGCTGATGGCTTTTTTGGTGCAAAGAAGGGAAATACGGTGTGGTTGTGAAATAGTTTGTGTAAAGGACACAATATGGTTTAGTCTGTTTCTGTAGCTGGTAGCATGTGTCAGTGGCAGGTCTAGGTATGTTAAAAGTGAAGAATCTGCCTGAGATACTCTGCCTGTAAAATGTGGCCGTTTAAAAGATGCGTAGATGTGGCACTTGGGGATGTGGTTTAGTGGTGGACTTGGCAGTGTTATGTTTATGGTTGGACTCGCTGATCTTAAAGGTCTTTTCCAACCTAAATGATTCTGTGATTCTGCGCTTGCCTCCATCCCTTCCTCATCTCTGTGAATCGTGTTAAATCAGCCGAGGCTCGTAAAGGATTACAACACCTTGCTGAAAGCTGGAACTTCTTGTAAAATGGAGAAGATGTGTAGAAAGAAAAGGGCTGGGTGTGGTGAGAAAATGAAAAGAGGAGTGTCTTGGCTAAGAGGACAAAAACCAGCACCTTCTCTTCTGTAGAGGTGTATCCTTAACAAGGAAGGAGAGGCATCCATTCATGTAGGTGGATAAAGGAAGAAGAAAGGGACACCTGATGACACTCTGGGAAGGTAAATCACAAACTAATCAGCTAAATGCTTTTTTACCCAACTAGATTGAGCAACCCAGTGCCAAGCAGTATCACTGAGATGGAAAGTGATGCCGAAATCCAAAATGGACATTGCAGTTTATGAAAATGGGGAATCCCCATGTTTCAAAGGAAATATGTATTAAAGGCATGACTTTCTGAAAGGGATTTTACTTCTGGTGTAACCTCTGTCAGGGCAGGTTGGCTAATAGCTGTCTTGGGCACAGCTTCCTTGGACACATCTCTGAAGGAGACAGTGCTGCTCAGAGTGACTTGAACAGCAAATGCACTTGCTCAGGTGGAGCATAGCACTGATTTAGGTTGACAATATCTCTGCTTCTCCTGGCTAGGCTGCAAATGGGTGGTCATGGATGCAACGAAATGAGGACACACTGCAGTATTGCAGGTTTTGTGCTGACCCTTCATGTGCTGGCTTGCACGTGTGCTTTGACTGCTTGACTCCCAAGGTCATGCATTGCTGAAGAGACTCATTTTATAGCAAAAAATGAGCCTTTGAATAGTAAAGGGTCATCTTCCAAGCTGGTGGAGAACACAATAACTCCCTGGTCCTCCACGAACTCTGCGATTTTACAGCCACCCTGTTGTATTTTTTAGGCTTTGCTTCATTTGAACAGCATGCTAGACTGTAATTTGTTGAGCATCTTATCCTCAGCCACTTTATGAAAGACATCTTTTCTGCCAGGAAGCAGGATATAGGTTACAATTGGAGGTACTTTCACTTTTCGTCTTATTAACCTCACTGATTTTACCTGGCTCAGTAAAGCAGGGATTTGTGCTTCAATAGGAACTAGAGCTTCAAAGGCAACCCATGCCTGTAGAGGTCTTTAGACACCGAACATCACAAGAAAGTCTGCCCATGCCCACAGACAGCAGGGCACATGTGTGTCCTGTCCTCAGCAGGAGCAAGCAGTACCTAGGGAGCAGCCTGTCCCCTGGCCGGGCAGTTGGGTGTGCGACTGAGCACGCACATTTGCAGTGAGTGATGCTGTCCTGGGCAAACGCCCACATACAGAGATCCCAGCAGAGCCTGAGGATGCTGTGGGGACTGGGAGAAGGAACTTGGCTAAGCAGGCTTGAGAGGACATAATGGGTGTAGGCAAAGGTGAGTTTAGCTCTGGAGTAGCCAATGCCAGCAAGAGCACCATCACCTTTCTGTGAGGCCCAGTTTCTCACGAGTCCAGGGACTGAGGGAGGACTAGGGCTGTGCTGCAGGAGATCCCTGGACACAGCAGCGAGGGAGGGTGATGCCAGGCCAGTGATATTTGGTTGCCCACTGAGGAGCACAGATCCACATCCAGTGGTGGAGGGGTCAGACCAGGAGCATTCAAGTGGACCTGGGGGAGCAGCGTTTCCATGACCCTGCAGACTGCCTGACCCATAGTCCAGGGGACATGGCCGACCAGGGCATCCCTGGCTGATGCCGGTCCTGTCATCCTCCCACACCTCTCCTTACCTCCTCGCTTCCCACTTGACCTGCCAGGTTAGTCTGCAAAGTCTCTGCAGATCCAAGGCCCCACGGGAATAATATGCACCAGCACTAATGCAATTAGAACAATTAAAGAATATAATGATGGTAATAATGATGGGCAATATGGAAGCAGGCATGCAAACCATCTATGGAGAACTTTCCCTTGAAGGACAACTCCTTGACAACAACCTCTCTACGAGGCATTCTTGTTTGCCAGGCTGTTAAAAGCATATTTGTCATATTTTATCTTAAGATCTTTCTCTTATTTTCAGGGTAATGCTTTTATTATGTGACTTTAGGGGATAAAAAAAATTGTAAATAAGCCAGATGTGATTTCTGTAGCTTGGAAGGAGCTATTACTTGACCCTGTAGCTTAATAAATCTGCTTTCACTGATTTTTTTTTTTATTTTTTATTTTTATAAAGGTAGGCACTGATCAGGGCTTCTGATTGAAACGTATATAGCAGCTTTCAGATTTCCTCTGAGTTTCAAGCTCTCCTGAAAGCACACCATGAATTATTAAGGCAGGAGATTATCTTAACTGGAATGTATGTGACTGTTTCATCAGTGAAGTTGAGGATTACTCTGAGGGGTGGACAGCTTTCCCATGGAGGGTTAGAAACCCGAAATGGTAAGGCTCTCCTCGCTTTGCCCACTTCTTATGGGAAGTCTGCAGCAGCTTAGAGAAACTTCTGCTCCAGATCACTCCATCCTGCTCCAAAGTGGATATGAAGTCTTCAGGTTGGATGTTTTCATTTTTGCATTTTCAAACCTTCCTCCTGAAGACTCTCCTTGGCACTGCATTTTGGGTTTTTTCTTGGCATAGACATACATTTATTTCGCCTTTCTTTTTTTATTAAGATATATTAGGGTCCAGGGTGCCTCCTTCTCCTTGATGTGGAGTCCTCCTGGCCGTGGCACTGGGGTGCTTGGGACAGGAGACCCCTCAGGATTGCTTTTCCTTGCTCTCCTTGGGTAATGAGTTGCTTGGTATAGCAGGACCATCACCCTACTGAGCTCCCCAATGGATGCTTTCACCAGGGGCCCTTGGAATTAAAGAGGGAGCAGGAAAGATGCAACATCCCCATGGCTTTCCTGAGAGGTGGATAAAGGGGAGGCTTGGTGCTGCAAACCCCCCAGGACACAATCTAAAACCCATCTCAGCCTCCCTCCAAGGCAGCAAACCCCTCTCTGGTGGGGCAGGGATCTCTTCAGCCCAGTTGCTTCTGTGATAGGTGTCCATGTCCCTTCAGGGAGGTGGGCTTCAGATCTTGCTGCCCACCTGCCCTTTCCCAAAACCTCTCGTTGGCCTGGGGTGGGAGACCCTCAATTCCCCCCCACCCCAAGTCCAGGAGGGATTTGGGTACCAGAGTAGAAATAAGACACTGAGATGAAAGTTGGCAGCACCGAGGCTCCTGTGTGCTCCTCTTTAAGCACTTGTACGTCTCCACTTCAAACTCCCCCAATCACCTTCTGAATTCATAACCGAGAGAAACATCCAACTCCGCATTAAGTCAAAGCCGTCCCTTGGGCCTCATAGCTGGTGATAGAAACATCTCAGCTCCTGAGTTTATATTCTCATAAATCTTGAAGAAGGTGATTTTTCATTTCTTTTTTCCCCCCTTCTCTCCCAGCTTTAATTACCAGCCACAGGCATCATGCTGATGAACAGCCCAGCACAGGGCACGCTTTCCTTGCCATGGCCAAAGCACAAATCCTCCCCACAAGCAGACCCCAAGCAAAGCCATGACAGTGGGTATCCTTGCACAACTGCAAAAATCCCAACCCTTGCAAAGATTTCCAAGGACTCTGGTGATAATCTGCAGGGATTGCGCCACTCCCTTGGCAGAGCTGAGATGGCGCTGAGCAAATTCAGGCACAGAGCTGTAAGTACAGCCTTCTTCTGCGTGGCTTCAGGGCTATTCCTTTCCTGATGAAGGTGTTTATTATGTCTGCTAACAAAAAGTGGCAGAAGGATGGAGGAATGGAGGTCGTCTCCATAACTTCCCTCCTCTGGCATACAACTAGGTTGGCTGCTGGCATCGGTGCAATAACACAGGAGCCAGTGAGGCTGGTGTTTCCCCAGGGCCAGGCAGGCTCCATCCTGGTGTCTGTGATGGGAAACCAGCAGCAGGTACAACGCACACCAAAGCGATCCTGGGTGTCAAACCACGCTGTACAGCTAAATTAAAGGGCTACATGGGCCAAAATGCAATGTAGGAAAGCACACTGATGGGCTCAGGGCAGCAGCAAAGCAGGATTTGCGGCAGGCAACTTCCTACCATCTCCTTTCTGCTACATCCCTTCACCCCATGTCCTTTTCATTTTGGTGAGCAAATATTTCATGTTGACAATTTTAATGGCATCCGGTGCATGGTACCAACCAACCAAGGGCTCCAAAGCTTGCCAGTGCCTGCTTTACTTCCCCTGCAACAGGTACTGCTCTGGACCTCAGCCTCTCGATGCATCACCTCTAGGGATGCAGGCTGGTCCCTAGACTCTGGTGGAGGTTTGCCATAGTTAGTGGGCAATGATATATGGAGAAGTACTCTGTGCTGCTTTACTCACCACTTCTCTCACAGAGATCAATGGGATATGTTCGATGGCAAACCCATTTAGAATTAATTTTCATGATTTTACGTTCTTCCTTTGCATTAAAGTGTTACAATGCTGCAGCCAGCCACTAAAACCACCCGTAAGAAAAGATACATTAAACAAAACAAAACAAAAAACCTAAACCCGGGGCTGGGATAAATTAAGTAGTCCAGAGTGAATCACCGTATAAAACAATAGAAACTATTATAAATCACACCGAACCAACAGAAATCAACATACCAATATCTGATTTGCCAGCACATACTTCTCAGATAAAAATAAACTGTTCTTGGAATGAACCCCTGCTTTGATTTATATCTCACAGTCCAAGTACACACAAGGAGGATGTAAAATCTACTAATATAAATACCATTGGTCTCAGGCTTTTATCAGATGCCTTCTAGCAGAAAAGAAAAGGCTCTTTTTTTGTCTGCTCAGGTAATTATTGTGTTCTTTGAGCCAAGCTCCTGTGTTTCCTCCTTTTTCAAAACCATAATCCTGGGTGTGGGCCCCACATAAAATTACTCTGGTGCTCCTTGCCAGGGAACGTCTCTGAGCCACGAGCCCAGCCAGGCTGAAAGGAGGGATGGCCGTTTAATGGGCAAATGCAATGGTAGCTAAAGGCACACAGTGGTCACAGGGGCCAAGAGTCACAGACTGGGACTTTGACCCACCTTACATCAACCAAGCCCCTCCAGGGTCATGTCCAGGGTGTGTGGGTAGAGGATTTTTGGGGAGATTCTTGAAAAGTGCCTGGTCTTTCTGCATAGCTGCAGCACGACCATGCCGGTCATCCCAGCATGTGCAATATGCAGTACATGAAGGAGGCATCTCGCCATCCCAATTTCAACCCAGGGAGCGAGACCACAGAGTGGATGATGGGGACAATATCCTTGAGCTGTAGGTACCGGTGCTTGCACCTTGTCTTTTCGTAATGCAACGGAAATATTGCCAAGCTGCTGGCTTTTTGAATGCTCACTTCTTTCTCACTTGATACTGGGCAAACAATTTGTGATTAATAATTTATTCTGAGAATTTTGCCTCTACAGCTGAAATCTAATTATCCAAGCTGTAGACTAGCCAGGCTTTGGAAACAGCACATGAAATGAGAGGGTTGGCTTTTTTTTCCAGAGCTGCCATTTACCCTTTTTCAGTTGGATTTTCCTTGGAGAGGCAGCTGGGATGATGGGGCTTTTACCTGCACTTTATGGACCTGCACTCAAACTTCAGTCTTCTTGCCATGTCCAAGTTCAAAGCTATTTGCAAAGGCACGTCAGGGAATAATTTGGCTGTTACCCTTGAGTGGCCAGTTCAGAGCAGAAATTCAGGACACAGAAACTGGAAAGGCAGAGGAGATGCTCAGATGCCCACATGCGAGCATGGCACAAGGGACGGGCAGGAAAGTTTCCCAGAGGATGCACAGTCCAGCTCCTCACCCCAGTATTTTCATCACTAGGACCCAGGAAGGAGAGGTTTTGTGATTTGATGAAGATGCAAACGTAGCCTGGAGCTGCCGTTTGTCCTGCATCGGGGCAGCTCCGCTCCATAGACTGGACTGGGGACCTGAAGCCTCCTCTGGGCAGCCAGAGCATCTCCAGCGTGTCTGTAGGAGTTCGCAGCTCCATCCCTAGCTAATCTTATAGCCCCGTATTGGAGTTTAGTGGTCAAAAAGGGCTTCAGTCTGGTGTAGCACTGGAAGCAAAAGCGTCATTACACAGATACCTCCTGGGTCAGATAATTCAATCTGCTGGGCATTTTACAAAAGGCTACAATCAGCACACAATTGTGTATCTGGGAAATAATGCACATGCAATGCTCCAGAGACCTTCCCAGCGTAGCTTCATGGCGAAGCAGAAATGTCTGCACTGACCACTCTGGAAAACACCACTCGTAGTTTATTCAAAAAACAAAGGCATGTTGCATTGTTCAGTAATGAAAAAATAACATTTCTGGATGCCCAGGCTTGAAAACTACAGTCCAAATGTTGTGGGATCAGATATAAAAATATGACTTTACCTTCCTCTGTTTGTTTTTCCCTTTGAAGGCTGCACTGCCAG
>NW_010182194.1:0-9939 GCF_000695765.1 Mesitornis unicolor | reverse complement strand
TCCCTGTGTCCCCTACCCACTGAGCTTTTCTGATCCTCCTAAAAGCTTTCTAGCAGTATAGTTTTCCTCTGGAAAAAAAAAAATCTTGATCTCAAGTTTATTATTTTCCAATGAATACACTTGTTATTCTTTCTTTTATTTTGTTTAAGAGCTGTGGGCAACTTGGGGTACACAGACAGGATTGGTTTCTCTTTTGCCCCTTTCTACCTCGCTTACCTTTGCTGTTTTTCCAGATAAATCCTCCTCGTGTTTCTGACCATGAACCAATTTTTACTCGGTGGACTGTAGCCAGGGGAAGGGCTACATTAGCTCTGTGGCTCAGGACTTTCAGGCATGGGAGTGACTTCTTAGCACTGACGTTGGAAGTAATTTTCTATGATCTCGTGGTGTCCGGAGCAGCAGGGCATGATCAGCGGGGGTTGGATGCAACTCTTTTCTGGGCATGGGGAGGGATTCCTCATTTGGGTCAGGTTATACTGACATTATCGGGGCAGAACTTGCATTCTGCAGCTTCTCTGAGTCACTGCCAGACGACACAGGTCAACAGTACTGAGGCAGCCCGTTTAATGGGATGAAGATACGCAGATCTCTCTTTGCAGGATTTTAATCACTGGACAATGTGCAGGCATTGAGTAAAACCGGTGGGTGGTGGTGCCGATATTTTTTTGGTGATTTTTTTTGGTGACTTCTCCTTTTCAGGTTTATTTTGGAGGGTTGTGTTTTACTGTAGAAAGCAGAAGCCTGAAGGAAATTCAAGCTGTATCTCCTGTGCCTGGGTTTGCCAGGATGGTGCAGGGAGAGACATGGAGAGGTATAAAATGCTGCAGAGACGTGTCCAAAATAGAGACCAACACACACAAATCCTAGCCTGAACCCAAACTTCCTGTCACTGTAAAGCTATCAAGAGCCCCTTGACTGTTTGGAATCCTGTCCTGATTAGTAATGATGTTTTTAATTGAAATTTCAAGGTTCATTACTGAATGCAGATTAATTAAATTGCGAAGAGAGATAATGAGAAATGTTCCCTTTGGACCCATAAAGGAGCACACGTGTCCTAGTGGGACTCTCACAGCCCGACCCGCTGCTGATCTCCCCAAAGAGCATCTTCCAGTGCACAAGCCCGATGTGCCTCCAGGGGTTGGGGGTTGTGCACCACCCCCACCGCAGGCTGATCACAGCCCTGCTGAGCACCAGCCATGGGGTGCGTGCTTGACACCTTGCAAAATCAAGCCAGCATCATCTGTAAGTCAGATTTGTCAGGTTTTGCTTGGTCCCTGCTCAGAGAGAAGCTTGAAACCTGTGGGTTTCGCTGTGGGAAAGATTAATTGAAAATGGAGGCTGGGACCTTGAGATTTCCTGAGCTTGGAGATGCTGGTCTGCTCTCAGGGGACTTGGTGACATGGCTTGCTTGCTGATCTGACAGGGATGTCCCTGGGCTGCATTGTCCCATGCTGGTGTCACCCCCCTGCGTGCCCACAGCAGGGCAGGAGGGCAGCGCTCGGCAGCAAACGTCCCCGTGGCTCTGCTCCTGCTCTCACAAAGTCACCTCTGTAACCTCAGCAAGCTCCTGGCTAAAAGTAAGGTGGGTTGGGGTCGTTTCTGGATTTTTTAACCAGCCCTTCTTGCAATGTGCTCTCAGAGGCAAAACTCTTCTAGGCTTGCAATGGCTTTGCACTTGGAAAATACCACTGGGAAGGAGCTGATCACAAACACCTCCCAAACATCTGTCTTGGAAGAGGAGCCCCGCCTGCTTGTCTCATCCAGAGACCTCAAATGTGGTGGGACAGGAGGTGTTTCAGCAAAACCTGTGGGAAACCAGGACTGCGGTTGCTTGGAGTCCTCAGATCAACAGGGAGGTGGCCTTGCTCCTGCTTCCACAGAAGGGGTTGTCTTTTAGGGTCCCTTCAGTGAAAACATTTTCTATAGTGCTGCACATTGAATGATGCTTGGTGAGCCTTGAAGAGCTGAACATCCCTTGTGTGCTTGCTTTCTTAGCCACAAATTCCAGTCAATTCCACCATCCCTTTCCCGCAAACCTCACCAGAAAGGTCCGCTGTCCCCCGCTAATGAGCTACAACCAGAGACACAGTTGTCCAATGGCCACCTCTGTGCTCCTGAGAACAATGTGGGACCTGGCATAAGACACACAGTGTGGCATGGTAAATCACAGCCAGACTCATCACGGTCACGAGAAGAGGGTTGTAGCAATTGTGAAGAGCAACACGGTCTCCACGAGGGGTTTGTGATCTTCGTTTGCGACGTATTTTCTGGACAGGTCTGTGAAAATTAGAAAGATTTAATTGGGCTCATATGGACCCTGGTAAAAATCTCTTCTGACTGCAGTATGATGAAGCAGATAAAACAGCACTGAAGATATTATTTCCTGGAAGCTTTTCTATTTCTGTCAGCTCTTACTTGCTAGCTCTCTCCTCCCTGGAGGATGAGCTTTGCTTTCATACACTAGTGGGTTTTTATTTTGGCAAAAAAAGTGTGGGTTTTGGCAGAAAAAAGAGACAGTACATCAATGAAGAGGGGAAACCAATTTTTTTCCAAATGTTTCAAAGCTACCAGTTAAGGGTTTCCAAAATGCTCTGGAGTAGAGACCAAGTGGATGCTAAAAGAGATGGGAATTGGCTCACATCCTGAATTACTTCCATTATTGCTTGAAAAAGCAATGGAGTTCTGTTATTGTATTTGTGTAGACCACTGTGCTGGAGGCTCCCCACTGAGGGACGGGGTTATTTCATCCAGATACTGCACATAATACCGAGAAACACTGGCATGAATAAACCACATTAGAGAACAGGCACGTACTTCAAGCTTACAAATGCAGGAGATTGCCCAGACCCTGCCCAACTTGAAAGGCTTTTTCATGGGACCAACAGCCCTGAAAGTGAGTGCATAATTCTTACAGATGGCTTCGTGTATCCTGGCTTCCTGCCCTCCCAGCAAGTCCCTCCGGAGCACGAGGCATATGAGGAGGTGTGGAGCCCTGCTGTGGGACACTGAGGCACCCGGAGCATCCCGCTGGAGGAGTAGGTGTGATCAGCTCCTGCTCCCGCATCCTCGGGCAGGCCCGGCTGGGGTTCAAGAGGGGACAGGTCTGGACTGTGGAGGCTCTTCAGGACTCATCAGTTCCTCCGTGAGCAGGTTTGCAGGTGAACAGCAAGACCTGCAGGCAGCAGGGTGACCCTATCAAGTTCAAAGCAGCCTGGAGGATGGGAGCAAGAGGTGGCAGAAGGCCATGGTCCCCTGCTCATGGGGGCTGGCTCATGAGCACCCCTGTGCCTGCAGTAGGGAAGGGATGGGGGACGGATGGCTCGGTCACTCTGCAGGCATGGGAGGCTAAACTGGAGCCTCCTTTGCTTGCACCCCATTGTACCCTCTCTGCTGTCAGGGACAGGTGTGGAAAACCCACCCATGCCACCTGGGCATGGGCTTAGGCCACACAGCATTGTGGCATTTGGGGTTTAAGACCAGCACAAGGTGCCAAGACAAGGCATGGAGGGGTTTTTCCTGGGGGGTGTCCATACTCTACCAGTAGTTTGGACTGCCCTCCTGATTTTCTGGGGTTTTTGGTGTTTTCTTTTTTTTTCCCAGTGGGCTGACGGAGCCAAGGATACCACAGGGGTGAACTCATGCACCTGTGGTGAACTCAAGCACCGTGGCCAGACAAAGTCCATGCTGGGGATGCTGATGCATCTCCTGTGAGAATGGGGAGACCACCCCCCAAGCACCAATTCTCTTTCTGTCCTCATAGAAAATCAAAATCAAAGTGCCTTTCTGTCTTGTTAAAATGTGTCTCCAGGGGATAGGAGAACAGCTGTCTGGTTTTTTTCAGCCCCTGCCAAGCAGCATTTCTTATCTTGCAGTGGTTTTGTAACTCATTAATAAAATACGCCAATGGGAGAAGAATTGGGCAGTGCTGGTCTTCACCAGCCTCTGTGCCTGGGGGAAGGCTGCTGCCTGCCCTGATTTCCAGGGGATCATACACATCAAAAGGGTGATCCTGGAGAAGTACTAAGGTGTTGCAAGCTTCCATATTCTCATCTCAGAAGGAAACTATGATGAACCTATGGCTGAATTAACCCCACCAAATATTGACTGGTGATATGCAGATGAATTGCTATCCAAATCACTGGCCCAGTGACACTGGGGACAAAAGCAAAAAACACCTGGAGAGAAGGCACTAAGAGATGTTTTTGCTGCGTGTTGTCTGAAAAGTAGAAGAGCATCACTTGATACAGGGATGCCATTGCAGAAGCGCAGCCTGTGTGTGCATTTTGCAAATAGGCAGTCCAGTCCAGTCTATAACACTTAAGCTGAAAGGGAGACTAAATAAAGTCGAAATGGAGACTGATGTGCCTATTTGCATCGGGAGAGGTTTTGAATCTCTCTTAGCTGCCTTTTCCAGAACAGTTCCTGGGTTAGGCTGCTGCCTCGCCAAACCCCACACAGTGAGCATTTTTATCCCCAGGTTTGCTTTGTTTCCAGTAGGCCTCTTAATTACAGCAAATTAAAAATTAAAAGAGAGGATGGCAGCAAGCAGTGGGTAAGCGTTGTCAACAACTGGCCGTGATGCAGGCTACGTGACCGCATGTGTTGCTCCAGAGATCGTATTTGCATTGAAATACAGATGAGGATTAACTCGTGAGAGAGTGAAAACCCATCTAACTCGTTTGTACATAATCAGCCCCAAACTTTTTCAGTGAAGTCACTTCCCCTTGAAAGATGCTGTTTAGTCAAAATGGAGTCTTCTTGTGGGTAGGTATTAATGGGATGAAATCCTGGTTTGAGAAAACTACTGGCAAACCATGCCATTGCTAGCAGAATGAAATGCCAGTCTTCCTTTCAAGGGAACTTGGGTCTTGCTTTCTTTAGAAACTCCTGGCCTAAATGGTGATTACAAAATTTTGAAAATTGGCTGAAATATAAAGTGAACGTTCTTGCTTGTCCCACACACAGCATTTTGTAGGGTATCTTCGAAATATTTTATTTTCCTCCTGAATGCAATGAAAATGAATGTGGAAATGCCAGGAGCCTGAGTGAAACGCCAATTTGGGTTTTGACTTCTTCTGTGGTGACATCTGGAATGAGGACATCTGTACGTAAACAATCGGTCTTTAAAAAACACAAAATCAAGCCAAATCCCTCTTGAATCAACCCAGAACTTCTCCAGTCACCGAGAGGAGGGACTTGGGTTCAAAGGGAGTCCCATCCACTTTCTTTGCTCCTCGTGGTTGGAGAATACCAGTGGGAGCAAACTGTGGTCCCCCATTCCTGGGGAAAAGCCATCTACCTGGGACGTTTGAGTGAATGCAGCGAGATGCAGGGTGAATAAATGGAAATAGCAGAGTGATTGCCAATTAAATGCTCTTTAAAATTTAATCTGAACATTAAACCTAACAGAAATCTGCACTTTACAGTATCTGCCAGCCAGGGCTGGCTGAAGCACATATTCCCTAAGCCCTGCAGGGTCTGCCAGGGCTGGGCACGCTCCCTTTCGGCAGTGCCTTTGGAGGTGCCATGGAAGTCTTTGAGTGTAGTGCCCACGTCCTCCAACCAAGCCCCCAGCATCCATGCATCCCACAGCTGGGAGCATCCCTGTCTGTCTTTCCTGCTCAGTAGCCTGTGTTTCCTTCCCAGGGCATCTCCAGCAGCTGCATCCTGGTCCTGGTCCTTGGTTCACTTCGGCACTTTGGGTACTTTTATTCCCCAGCTCTGGCTGGTATCCCCACCGTCTTGCTGCCCCCACTCCAGGGTACAGAGGACCCAAGGGAAGGGGTCCTGTCCCTCCCTTGTAGGGAGCATGACTGGTTGGGGAAAAGGGGTCCATAAACAGCTGCAACAAGGAGAGCTAGACATGGAGGGGATGCTTTTAGGGCTGGTGATCAAACCAGGGCTACCAGAGAGCATCCTGAAGAAGGCCAGTAGTGCCCTGAGACTAGCATCCAAGGCATCATCTCCTGCCTTGCCCCCAGCCCAAGAGATGAGGCACTAATCACAGCCCCATGGCACTGGGGGGGGAGATGCCATCCAGCTCTGGGGACAATGCAGACAACCTGCCAGGGCCCCGACACTGTGTGGTCTGCTGAGCTCCCCGAGCTCTTCTGGGCCATGAGAAAAGTTTTCTCAATGAAAAGTGCTTTGTGATAACCAAAATACACCAGGATGGCAGTTTGAAGACTCAAGTATTTGGGGAGTATCTATGTGTATAAAAATAAAAACAAACTGGAAGCAACGATGCTTCCTTTGTGTGAACATTTGAGGCAGCAAAGTCTTGCCCTGCATTCACAAGACCTGAGAGCAGGAAGGGCACATGCAAGGTCACACCACAGCTTAGGCTGGGAATTTACATTTTTCATCAAAGTTTCTGCTAGTGTGGTAGCAGGTTTTTGAGTTGCACCGTTTGCAGTGTTGTTCTTCTGGCACCAGATGTCCCTGTGTGCTATGCAGAGCTGGGACAGGAGGTCCCTCCTGGTAAAGAAAGGTGACCAAGCTGGAGCTGGAGCAATGCAGAAGCCTGTTTTTTTAGTCTTTGTAGCTTTTGTCTCGTTTCTTTGATGAATGCCTTTTCTGTAGGAGAGCCTGTGTCTCCACCAAGATGTAGCTGGTGCACTGATGAATTTAGGTGGTCATTCTGCATTCACATGGTTTTAGCACTCGGAAGGTGATCTCCAGGGCTGTCAGATGGAGTATGCAGCGAGAGGTTGGAGCCCATGGGGATGTTTGGGTTATAAACTACAGAATGTGATTGTTCAGTAACAGATTCATAGAACCACAGAAACATGGAGTGGTTTGGGTTGGGTTGGAAGGGACCTTAAAGATCATCCAGTTCCAACCTCCTGCCATGGGCAGGGACACCTCCCACCAGACCAGGCTGCTCAAAGCCCCATCCAACCTGGCCTTGAACACTGACAGGGAGGGGGCATTGCCCAAGTTCAATGCATCACGCGACACATCTGCACATCCAGCACCTCCTCCTCATTTCGAACCGACAGCCAGGAAGCGGGGAGATGTAAGAAAATACTATTTGTAAGCTATCTGTATTTTTTCAAGCACACCATTTGCAATGTGGTTTGGTGAGCTGTTTTGGCAAAGTTCTGCTTTTGCTGGAAGGGACTTGTCCCTCTGCATTTGCAACATGTGTGGGGCCTCTGAGTGACAAATGAAGCCCATACCTCTTAAACCCTTTTTTGCAGAGACAAGCTGTGCTGCGTCCATTGCAGATACAGCCTCAGCCGTAGCAGCAATATGATGCATATTATGAGCGGCACGTACTGCCAACACTCAGAGAAGGGGCCATGCTCGAACAGCTCTCCAGGGGACACTGGAAACAGCACACGCCTGTCTGTAGCTGTGCATGATTTTTTCCACATTTGTAATTGCAGCCTTTTTCCCCTTTTGGCGGTTATTAATGTTGTTCGTTTCCTCAAAAATTACATCTGTTTAGATGTTAATTGAGTTAATTGTTACCATTCAGCAGCTGGAGCAGCAATTTAGCACCTGCTAATAAAGATGCTCGGTTTGAAGTTGTGTGAAAATGACCATATTATAGGATCGCTGTTGTACTGTAGTGCCAAAAGTGAGAGCAGCAAAGTTAGCATGCAGTAAGAGATGGAGAGATGTCCTGGAAGGCGGCTTCTTTAAGCACAGTGTCAACTTTCAGAGTCAGAGGTCAGCAAACAAGCTGAGCAATCATGATACAGAGACATTGAAGCTGGGGGGTGGGGAGGTGGTGGTGGGGGAGAAACCAAACACAAAATAACAGAGAAAATACAGGGGTCAACAATAAATACTCTCTTTTAGAAGAAATACAGCTTATCTGTGACAGGCTGATTGGGTAGAGTCAAAGGAGGGAAGAAATGTAGAAAAGGAGGACAGATAGCACATGCCCAATTACGTAAAGACCTTTCTATAAAGAAAATGCAGGAGGATTACAGAGAATGAAGAGGATGGTACTTGAGCAGAGTACTCTGGCATGAGCTTCATGATGACCATGGTTAGCAGTGTCCATTTCACTGTGCCAGGCTGCAAAGGGACACTTGTCCTGCAGGAAGGATGGAGCAGGCAGCCTTGTGAGACCCCAGGCTCAGGGACCACACAAGGTCCCTGGGATGGCCAGCCCATGTGTGCAAGCGGTGGCATGCAGGGAGGAGGGCAGCTCAGTGCAGTTGAAATCGCCAGTGAGGCTGTCTGGGGTATTGAGCCTTCTCTGCGATGCCCCAGGGAATGGCAGCCCAGGCAACACATCATGCTGTGCTGAGATGCTCTGTCCCAATTGGAAACTCTCAGCATGGTGGAGACTCTCCTCCATCCCCTAGTTACACGCTGATGTCCTTTGCTGTTCAAAGCATGGAGCTTATTTCCCATCATCTCAGAAATGTTTAGCTTTGCTGTTGCTGCCTAGCATCCTCTCCAGAATCACACACTTCCTTATCACGCTCACCAGGAGTCCTTGCTGAAACAATGTACTGAAGCTACCTCTGCCTACTCTGCAGCAAGACCAGTGTACTGAGCTATATGTAGTTATAACTAAGCAGCACAGCTACGTTTGTGAGCATACGTGACTGTGTTGAGTCCAGTGTTCCCTTTGTCCAGGGTGAGGTCCCTGGCAAGGATGCAAGATCTTACATTTTCATAATGTTATGTTCATCTTCCACTGTTCTTATTTCACAGAGAGGATTACAGCCACAGGGGCTCTGCAAGGAGAAGCAGAAATACCCAGGGACACGCCTGGCTGCATCACAGTGACCTCAGCCAAGTCACTAAAGGTATTTGGAGAGAGGCAGTGTTTTGGGGAGAACACCCCAAACATTGCAAGAACAGCCTCAGCCCAGCAGTCAAGCAGTTGAGCAGCGTGCTGGGATGCCCTGATGCTTCTCCTTTATTTTCACTGTAAAATTGTGCCACACCACGGGGCATGTGAGCTCTTACTGCCTGTGACACCACCAGCAAGATGCTGCAGGTTTGGGGTCGGGGGGGGAGACACCGTTTCAAAGCCCTCTTTAAAGCAAGGAGCAGAGGAAAAAGCCAATTCCTCCAGAGGAAAGGGTATTTCGGAGCAGAACGTGAGTCAGAGCCAGGCTCCCTCCCACACAGCTTCATTATTTTGGCTCCCAGGTGCACAGACACACTTGCAGGGCTGCACCACCTCCCCTGCGCAAGGAGACAAGAGCACACAGGAGCACAGTGTGTACTGGGGAGCCATGCGTGCCCCTCCTGCCTCATCATGGCCCTGCAGCTGCATGGCATCTATCCCCAGCACCGCAG
This sequence comes from Mesitornis unicolor, assembly GCF_000695765.1. Lineage (NCBI taxonomy): Eukaryota > Metazoa > Chordata > Aves > Mesitornithiformes > Mesitornithidae > Mesitornis > Mesitornis unicolor. The sequence continues at coordinate 666 of NW_010182194.1, read as the reverse complement.
CATATGGAGCAATTTCCATGCATGGGGACACCAGCCCGCAGGGCACTGGGTGGCATCCCCCTGCTTTGTCCTGCACCCCCTCCCAGTGTTTTGGTGCTTGTCCCACCATGCACAGTGAGCCTGGGAGGCACCAGCAGCTGCCAGAGCACCTCTCCATCCCTCTGTGATGAGACTTTTGGTGTTGGCACAGATGGATTTAAATGAGGTGTCCTGGTTTTGCTGAGATAGAATCATAGAATCAGTTTTCTATTCAGGAAGGCTGCATTTCTGCAAATACTACAGACTCAATTTAGTGGAAACACAGTTTGTAAGACACTTGGTTTTAGTTTTCAGTTGGGGAGCAAAAGCCAGGGGCTTTCAGGGCAGCTGACCAACAGGATTATTCCAAACCATAAACGTTGCACTCACTATAAACTGGGGAGTTTGCTGGGGATGCCCTCTCTTTCCTCTATGGTCATCATCCGTAGAGGGCTTCACCCATCATTCTATTCTCTAGGCCTCCTACTCCCCCACTTTCACTGGAGCTGTTGGTTCACAGTGTTTATTTTTCTTACCTAATATTCACTGCAGGGAACACATGGCTTGCAACTTCTGTGGGAGCTGAGTACAACTTTATGTGGTTTATTGTCATTGGAATTATTATTATTATTATTAATTATTATTATT
>NW_010182193.1:26769-38460 GCF_000695765.1 Mesitornis unicolor | reverse complement strand
TTCGAGCCCCAGCGCGGAGAGGGGTGGGGTAGCGAGCGTGTGTCCCTCTGATCCGCTCGGGTTGTTCAGCTGAGCTCGGTGCTGGGTCTGATCCGCTCGGGGTGTTCAGCTGAGCTCGGTGCTGGAGCTGGCCTTAGTGTTTCTGCCGAGCTTGTTTACCACTATCAGACTAGGGCTTAATGGAGCTCATACTCAGTACAGAAGCTGGGGCTGCATGCAGTCATTGTGTTTATTTGTAGAGGAGGAGTGAATGCAGGGTTACTTGTGCTTGGAAATGGAAGTATGTGATAATTCTCAAAAGCAAGCAATCCTTTTGCTTGTTGATAATAGAGTATATTTTAGGTGGCATTAGAATCGGTTAACATAATTGTTTTTGGTAGCTGAACTTGTAGCAGACACTGTAGTGCTTTCTAGACTGTAGGAGGCTTTACTTGACACAAGGCCATCTCATGCTGTAGTCATTTTGGTGATGATAAATTCTTTCCATTAAAGGGTTCTGGACCAGTAAAAGTTAATGGAAGACTCACTGGCTTGGCTGATGGAGATCATGGCTTCCATGTCCATGAATTTGGGGACAATACTAATGGTAAGATGTCCATTTAAACTTTTGTGTTACAGCTGTAATGTCATTGCTCAGCTTTAAAGAGCTTTCAGTGTTGCAGCAGCAACTAGTATAAGTGTACTTAAGTCCCATGACTGCAAATATCTGTTTCAAGAAATGATGACATTTCCTAAGGAATTGCTTCCCGTTTAATACTTTGAACATGTTTAGGCTGGTCTTCAAGATCTTACATATCAAGCAGTAATCAAGCACTTAGTGTGATAATCTAATGTTAAGAAATAAGGCTTTCAACCATGCCTAGAGTGTTCTAGAATGGGTAAGATTTCTTTATTGAACTTGTAAGTATGTAGTAGGTTACTTGCCTTCGAAGAATAAGTAGAACATCTAATAGCAGAGTAGCTATTTCATCATTAGTGTCTTTATTTCCTCTGGCTGTAGAAGGACTACCTTGATGTACTATATAAGCAACAGATTTAAACTGACTACTGCAAAGAAGTCTACTCTTGATGGTTGCGTTCTGTTTCAGGGTGTACCAGTGCAGGTCCTCACTTCAATCCTGAAGGCAAGCAGCATGGTGGACCAAAAGATGCAGAAAGGTGAGTTTAATATGCCTGGCCTCTTACAGAGTAGCTACTCCATGCAGTGACCATCTAAGTGTTAGCTTATGCTTGACTACCTCCTGAATAATACAAGGGCAATACCAGAAGAAAACTGGTAATTCCAATAGGATTTCTAGAGTCACTTAATGAAGGCTCTGATAACTGTATGGTGACTTGTTAGATACATATTCTTAGGTTTTATTGTAGCTTGGGGAGGTGAAGAAATGCTCTTACTGAGTGAAGGTTCCTCAGGATATGAGGGGGGGAGTTCATGTGTTAAAGCCTTATTTGGTCAGTGATGATTTGCTTCTGTTTTGGGGCCAGCTTTTGACAAGAGAGGCCCTAAACTGTCAGTTGCTGAGCTGTGCAGCTTTGTCATGTGGTAAATCTGGCTCATCAACAGAAGGCACTGAGGCTTCAGGACAGACTACAAGATGAATAAAAAGCTGTGTGTGTTTGGGCATGGTGGCTTTTTATTTGGTGTGCTGGGCTGTTCTTAAGCTGTTGGCTTAGGTACTATACTACCTGCAGTATGTATCCCCTGGGAGCTATATGTCCTGTGTGTAAGTACAGGGTCTGCTGCTTATGCTGAATATTTCTGTGCCTCAGTGTGAGCTGAGACCTAGTTTTCCCCCTAGTTCTTCCCCTGGAAGCAGTATTCATAGTCCAGCTACTTTCTCATGTTTGAGACCTGATGTCTGAGCAACTGGTTTAAGTAGTGTGCTGGCTGGGTTTGGAGACTGGGCTGGGGCTGCACAGGGGATGAAGGCTGGTGTGGTAAAGAGCAGAGCTAGGAGCAAGCGTAAAATGCCAGCTGGTCTTGCACATGTAGGGTCTGGACCAGCTTTGGGGCCAACTTGGGATTGTGTTTAGCCTTCAGATGCTCACATTTATGTCTCTGACTGCACCTTCTGTGACTGATAAATTCATAACCTGAGTGATGAGTTGCAAGCTGGCTGCTAACCAGCTCTCTGGATGGCTGAGCATGAAATGGTGTGCTCACGGGCTTCGCTGGCAGCCAACTGCTCCAGTGCTAAAGGTCACTATTGCATGAGCATCATTGCTTCTGCTGGTTCTGCTTTGGCAAAACCTGCTTTTTTAGTGTAACCTGCATGCTCAGGCAGCTGTAGGCTGGGGGAGTCCTTAGGATATAAGAGCTAGATCATGCTTTTGTCAGTGTAGAGTTGATACAATTGGACTTGAAGCTTCCTGGGAGCTTAAATCAAGCAAATTCCTAAAGGAAAAACTGCCCTTGACCTGATTTTGTAGAACTTGTTAAAAATAGGAAATTGGCTCTCTGCTGTCCAAGAAGCTGGTAGTCAGCATTCAGCAGGCTGAGCTGGCCACTCTACGTGCATGGAGAGTTTTAGAAATTGGTTGATATTCAAGGCTCTGAATCTGGCTAGAAGAGTCTTGTAGAACATTATCAACTTGTCTTTTGAGCAAGTGGTTTATTTGGGGCAGATGTGTAGGAGAGAATGTGTTGGGATGTCCAGAGGTTCAGTGAAAACTGAACTGCTTGGGGCTTAATTCTTAAGGGAAGCCCTAGTGGAGAACTAGCTCTGATCAACACTGTATGGTAGAGTAATGCCAAGAGTACAGGAAAATCCCAATCAAACTCAAATAGTCATCCTTGGTACTGATTAGCACTTAGCCAGCACTTAAGGCATCCCATTTGACCTGTCACTTAATGAACTGCTTTTACTAATCCTATTTAACCCGAAAGCCTGCAGCTGCTTGTGGAATAGCTCAGGTGTGATACACATTAAAAGCTCTATAAGAGTAGTGGCAGTGTTTGCACCAAACCTTGTATGTGCAGGAAAAGTTATTCCACCTGATTTGAGAGACTCTCTGAGCAGAGAGAAATGCTGTAAGCATGGAGGGATTCTTATCTGTGAGAGTTGTGCACTCTTGGCTTGCTAGGGACTATTGCCATTCCTTTCCCCAAAGTTGATTAATCGTCTGCTTTCAAGTTCTACCTAGGCCTGAATTTTAATAATCTCTTGAGCTAAAGGAGTTAGAATAGTGGAAGTGTTAAAGAGGGCACATGTGCTCGTTAAGATAAGGTGGTGGAGCACTTGAGCATAGTAACTATGGGTATTGTATTGTCCAGGCCATCACTGGGTCTTTCAATTTAACCAAGCTTCCTGTGAGTTTCTCTGCGTGTTTGTATAGGCATGTGGGAGACCTTGGCAATGTGACTGCCAAAGGAGGAGTGGCAGAAGTGGACATAGAAGATTGTGTCATTTCTCTTAGCGGACCACATAACATCATCGGCCGTACCATGGTGGTAAGTGTCTTGGTGCCTACTGAGATCACAGAATCACAGAACGTTAGGGATTGGAAGGGACCTCAAAAGATCATCCAGTCCAATCCCCCTGCCGGAGCAGGAACACCTAGATGAGGTTGCACAGGAAGGCGTCCAGGCGGGTTTTGAATGTCTCCAGAGAAGGAGACTCCACAACCTCTCTGGGCAGCCTGGTCCAGTGCTCTGTCACCCTCACTGAGAAGAAGTTTCTTCTCAAATTTAAGTGGAACCTCCTGTGTTCCAGCTTGTGTCCGTTACCCCTTGTCTTATCATTGTTTGTCACCGAGAAGAGCCTGGCTCCATCCTCGTGACACTCACCCTTTGTATATTTATAAACATGAATGAGGTCTCCCCTCAGTCTCCTCTTCTGCAAACTAAAGAGACCCAGCTCCCTCAGCCTTTCTGCATAAGGGAGATGCTCCACTCCCTTGATCATCTTCGTAGCCCTATGCTGGACTCTCTCCAGCAGTTCCCTGTCCTTCTTGAACTGAGGGGCCCAGAACTGGACACAGTATTCCAGATGCAGTCTCAAGATACCCTAAGAACTGTAGAGCAGTCCTGTTGGTGAGTGGAGACTTTCTGCAGACCAGTCCCTGGTGTTACAGAATTTGTAGTGCAGGGTTTCCAGTGTGGGGAGGTATTTGAAGCTGTACCTGAAAGTCCTCTGTGTATTAGTATGGGACTTTGCTGCCATGAGGTCTTCATTTTCTTCCTGCCTTCCTGACCATATTCCACTCCACTCAGCCTTGCCTCTTCCAGCTGTGAGTGACTAAAGCAAACCTGACTGGAGAAAGGAGCTGGCAGTCTGGCAGAAATGCTGTCACTGAGAGGTGCAGCAGTGGGCACTTCAGGACACTTCACTAGTGCTGGGCTGGCAGCTGCTGGGGTAACTTGTGCCATGGCATCCTTGGAAAGAAGGGGGAAGAGGCTGAGTGGACTTGGCCACCCATGAGAATTGTCAGTTTTGTTTCCCCTGAGACCCCAGTGCGTGCTGAGATCACTCTGCTCCTGCACAAAAGAGGCTTGGACTGATGGCCAAGGAGCAGGGTGCTAGGTGCAGTATTTTGGGTGGTGCAGCCAAGGCACTGCACCCTCAGTGCAGCCTTGTGCTGTGTTGTGAGGGTGACCTTGAATGTCAAGTACGATCTTGCTCTTGGAGCGGTCGTGACTTTTTGAAATGTGGTGTTTTGGTGACTTCCAGTTCCAACAAGTTCAGCCAAAAGCAACTTACGTTTTTAGGCAAGTCTGGTCTCGGGTTTTGAGTCAGTTTGGCATTCAGCATTATGTAGTTACAATAGGTTCTCTGTGTAGCATACCCTGCTGGTAGCTGGCAATACTGCAGCTACTAATGTGAGTAGTGAAAAATGTTGATTAGTTATGCAATAACATGAATTAAGGCGTCTTCAATTCTCTTTTAGGTCCATGAAAAACCTGATGACCTGGGTAGAGGGGGAGACAATGAGAGCAAATTAACTGGAAATGCTGGACCTCGTTTAGCTTGTGGTGTCATTGGAATAGCAAAGAGCTAAGTATTGTGCCCAAAATGCTTAAGTGATGAATGGGCTGTATTTCATTGCAAATGCTGTACTTGCCCCTCTTTGTGCAAGCAAAAGATTTATCACTTAATCTCATTATTACTCTGCATTCTGAGTATCACTTAAACTGGTGAAGACTGACTTAATTTTGTATGATGTACATTGCAATTAAAGTGACCCTGATAGAATGTCTCTGTAGTCTTCTGCTGAAGCATCTGCTGTAACCATTCAGTATAATTTCACTAACTGCAACCCCCGTTCTGTGGATTGGAAGATGTGTAGTCGCGGTCATGTCCTGAGCACCACAGCTTCTAGTACATGGTGTGATTTGGAGGATTGGCCTTATGGGGTTTGGCAATGCTACTCACTGAAGAGCAGCAGGCACTGTATGTATCAGGGCTTCCTCCTGGCAAAGTTACACCATTTGTAGGTTTCAAACGTGTGTAATAAATGTGCTGGGCAAACACACCTTGGTCTTACTGTCTATAAAAGAACCCCAGACACCCTACCTGCTGGCTTGCTAATATGGAAAATACCACACTAACGATGGCAGTGAATTACTAGATATCAACTGCATCCAACAAGTTGCTTCCTGCCCCCCAAGCTCAGACAGCATCTTTCTGGTTGCTTGTGTTGCCATGTGTTTTCCTGTGACACAACCCCATGTTCTGTGGTGATAACCTGACACCTTCTGCACCTCGCAGCTGGGGGTCTTATGTACAGTTGCTACTCTGCAGAAATACCTTCTTGCTGTGAAACGTAATGGTGTGTGACACTCACGTGTGACTGTGAAATGTGTGTGGTGGGGAAGCCCCAGGCATGGAGAATGGTCTGGTTCCACCCATGTGTCCTTGTGCCTGGTCTGGACCTCCGGCTGTGTGGGGTGGGTAGTTGTGGGCAGGTGCAGGAAGCTCCTGTGAGAGAGAGAAGGGCTGGTGTGCACCAAGAGCCTGGATGTGCCTGTGAAGACAACGGCTTGCTTCACGTTACGCAGGAGTGTCTAGTGTGGAGTAGGCTTTTCCTTCAACAGCATGGGCATAGCCAGAAGTTCCATGTTTAATTTCATAAAGCTTTTCAGCAGTGTAATTGCTGTGTGCTAGTGCCAGCTTTCATTACATTCTTGTGTGTACCTCTTAAACAGAGATTTCCAAGTCTGTTAATAGAGAAAATTACTGATTTTAATGAAGACTTGTATCAGCATTCCTTTATCTTGTACATAAGAGATATTCATGGAAGAAGTTGGTTGTAGTTCTAGACACCCAGATTCCAGTGCAGCAGTTACAAATGGAATTACTTTTGGTAGGATAGCAAGAATACTGGAAAACCACTTTTAAACTTAATATTTGCTGCAGATGGCAAACAATTGTGTGTAGTCTCTACCCACCTGTACCTCTTCCAGTGGGTTAGGCTATGCTGAGTCAGCTGCTGCAGCCCAATTAGGATAGTGCCTGCACCCTTCAGTTTCCCTCCTTAAGCATCAGGGGATGCAAACACTGAACACCCACAAATGCCACCATCACCTCTTTGCATTTCAGAAGTTCAGAGGATGGTTATGTCACCTCCCCTTCCCCTAAGGAGAAAAACCAGCAAGTGCTGGGCAACTGTAGGCTGAGCTGTAGCGGAACGAGGGTTCTGTCAGCTCTGCTGCCTCCTCTCCCAGCTGCTCTCAGTGCTGAGCCCTGCTGCTCTGAAGGCTGGTGTGTGCAGAGGTGGTGGTTCAAACCCGCTTTCTGTAGCTGGGTTCGATGTCTGATGGCACGCGAGCCTGGGAGGCAGTGCTGCATCCAAGGGCGCGTCAGTAATGCTCACTTTACTTACAAACCATCGCATGGGCTCAGCGACCACGGTGTTTGTTAATTGCCAACGCTGTAGCGTCTTTATCAGTGCTGGAGGCTTACACTGAGCTAATTAATCTTTCAGTACAAATTTCTGGCTTGTGTTTCTTAAAGCCAGAAGTTTGGTAGTTGCTCAAGGGTAGGGCACACAGTTACTCTGGTGATGCTGTGGATATGAGGCATCCCTAGTAGGTTTATTATACACTCACTGCTTCGGAAGGCAGTAAGGAACTGTTCCGGAAAAGACATCCAAGGCTTTCCTAGGCTTTCTTTCAATTTCCTAGAAAGGGAAAAGGGAGAGAACGTGAGGTGGCATTTGTGTGAACAACAGATAAACCTTCCATGTCTTTCGTTCTTGTCTTCAGATCTTTTAATAAAGCGTATTCATAAAAAAAATCCTACCTCCTTAAAGAATTGTGGCAGTTTGTACTAAGACGAGTCTTAAACATAAGACATAAATGTCTGGCTTTGTATGAAAATAGTTCCACTGGCACAGCATGAAACAAACATTAAGGACACAGGTTTTCAACACATGGAAGCTGAGTTCACTACAAGTATGTAAACAGTTTTTTTCTCTCTTTATTCTGCTATTGCAAGAACATAAAAATATATGTCCTCTCCCCGTCCAGAATTCCACATTTGTTTTTCCCACCCCACTCCATCCCCCAGAAAAAAAAAAAATCCCTCTGCCGCAGAGCAGCTATGGAAAAGTACTGATGTCAGAAAGCAGCTGCCCTTCGCTTAGGGAAAAACCCCAACTTTCATAGTAGAACACACCTATATCAAGGAGAAAAAAAAATAAAATTAAATATGCACAGGATTCAGACAATTTTCCCACTACACTTCTAGCGTTTAACAGGCTCCAAGCAGCAGCCCGGTGTGTGGCTGAGCGACAAGCGAGCGTGTTGCAGGGCTCCGACTCCGCTCAGTATGGCACAGGCCTCCTCCAAAGCTGCGCCTGAAGGGCTGACCACCAAGAATTAGCATTTGCCCTCTTAACGTCACTTAAGTGAGCTGGAGAGAAGATGGGAAAACTTACACAAGAAAATGCTCTCTGCCCATCAGTCCAACAGGTGAAACACCGGTGGGTGAAACTTATAAACCTACCTCTTGCAGGATTACAGGAGGTAGCCATCCTATGCACAGACAACAGTGGCAGCCCAGGCTCGCGAGAGGGAAGAGGCAGCGTTTCAAAATCCTGGCGCGCCCTCCCGCCTCCCTTCCTTTTCCCAGTCCCCAGTTAAAAAAAATAGGTTAGCATTTGCTCTTGGGTTTTGGCATCTCCGATTTCATTCATCCCACTTTCCAAAAAAAAGCATCACTGAATACCCAGTACAAAAAAGATGCTGAACGGGTGTGCTTTCTCAGCCCACCGCACACAGTCATTTTAGGCATTACAAGCAGAGCAGATTCAGTATGGCTGCAGGTGTCCACTTCTTTTAAAAAGGCAAATCAGGGCAACATTTACCACAGAACCAGTTGTTGGGAGGGGAAAAAAAGGAAAGAAAAGAAAAAAAAAAAGATTGCATTGCAAACACTAAACAGTGAACTCTTCAATTAACATTGTAAAAGCACTAACTTTTCCCTACTATGGTCAAGTAATCGTTAAAATGCAGCAATCTAAAAATCAAGGTGACTATTACAAATAAAATTTCGCTTCTGTGAATAGCTACACAAACAGATGTATTTCTTTTAACAAATATAAACACAAGTCTAATTTAGACTCCCGTACAGCATTAACAGTTCAAACTTTAAGCTCTTGAACACTCCTTTTCCACTTCAGTGCAGTGTAGGAAGAATAGCACACGTTAAAGTTTGTTACGAAAATAGAGTTTATTAAAAACACATCCCTATTGTTTTGAGGAGCTTTCACCGTTACCTTTTCTTAAATTAAAAAAAAAAAATAGAAAGCACTTCTACTTCTGATTTGTAAACTTTTTAAAGTCAAAACTTTAAAAAAGTTACAGCAAAAATGGGTAATATTTTAATCATATCTTCAGTATTCCATGTTATGTTGTGGCTATTTTAAATAGAAGGGAAGCAATCAAATTGCTTACAATTCCCCACCAACTACCGAGGGGCTGTGATATAAGCAGAAGCAAATATAATACAGCAAACTGTACAACTCTAAAGCTCTACACTCCAACAAATGTCCCTGTCCCCTTTCGGACACGGCCAGTCCCTAGCGAGGAGCCTCCGTCACTGCGCCCGTTTCCTTTTCCGCTTGTTCCAGGGATGAGGTAGCCTCGGCTGGTAACTCCTCTACAGGTTTCACACCCGTAGGTTCAGACTCTCCTGCGGCAAGTTCTGAAACAGCGTCTGCGTCTTCCGCTTTGCCGTGAGACTCGTGGTTTTTGTCGCCGTCTGCCCTGTCTGTCAGCTCCGGCTTTTCCTTCCCTCGGTTTTCTTCCTTGTCTCTGCGAGACTCCCTGTCCCGTGAATCTCTCTCTCTGTCTCGATGGCCACTCGACCGCCTGTTTCTGTCCTCCAAGTCCCTGTGTCTGTCACGCTCAGGGCTTCGTCGTCCCCAGTCTCGCCTGTCACGATTACCAACTCGCTCGTGATCGCGGTCGTCGTTGCGGTTACCGTAGCGCTCACGATCGTTTTCTACCCGATTTCCAAAAGATCTCCTTCCGAACCTTTCCTGGTCTCTGTTAGACGTGAACGTCTGCCTGTCATTCCTAAACTGCCTCCCGTCTCTGTTATCCTCAGGTCCGCCTGGCCCCCCGCTTCCCGGCATCCCTCCAGGTCTCACAAAGTGACCCGGTGGTGGGAAGGGGGTTTTCATCCCATGGGGGGGAGGCATCCCAAAGCCTCCCGGCCCCGGCGGGGGCCCTCTGTGCATCATGTGGGGAGGCATGTGTCGCGGTGGCATCAAGGGAAACCGCTGCAGCGGAGGGGGTGGCATTACTGGCGGTCGCTGGAGTGGGATCAAACCAGGCCGGGCACCCAAGAGGCCGGTGGATGGAGTCTGCAACCCAACAACCGGGGCTGGCGGGGGCGGCGCGACTCCTTGAGTGCCTGAAACGAAAAGAACACACACAAAAAGTAAACTCAGGGGCTGGCAGGAAGGGGAACAAAAAAGGCATTTTCATAATTGGAAAAACGTTCTGAAATTATCTTGTGGGATGAGCAACACCAAAATTGTGAGGGGGGACAGCAGACAGCAAAGCCTGTGCTGGTTTACATCCTGTAAAGGCGGAGCACTGTCGTTAAACAGAAGTTTGTGTTGTGCTAGGAGTAATCAATATTCCAACAGGAGTAACTGACCATGTATCCTAAAGGCTTCCTTCTGTAAAGAAGCCATTGCCATTCTGCAGGCCAGAGCTCTTCCCGATGTCCAGCTCAGCACTTTGCTCCATCAACTGCCTGCTGACGAAACACCTTCCTAAAGGGCTATGCTTCCCAGGCTTGCTCATTAAAGACACCTCACCTCCTTTAGTGAGCTTTAAAACATTTCCCCTCTATTGCAAACACCAGTGAAATCAGATCTGGCTAAAATGCTTGAGATGTGAGCGGATTTCCGACACGCAGAAGAGGCGGCAGGAGCAGGTAATCAGAGCGAGTTCAATTCTACGGTTCCAGAGAAAAGGGACACAACCAAGTTTAGTTTTAGTAAAATAAACATTGTAATATCAACAAAAAGGAAATGCAACAGGTAATTTCTGGACTTCAAAATACAGTTTTCCATCCATTATAGCACATATCCAACACCAACTGTTTTCAGTTTTTATTCCTGGACACATTTTCGCATGGTCTTCATAAAAGAAAAAAACCCCTAACTTCCAAAACACACCGCCTGAGAAAGCTCAGCCCAAACCTTGGTGACATCAACACAACGAGCCAGAGTGAGCGAGGACCACAGAGCTCCAGATGAGGACTTTAAGCCAGAAAGCGTGTGCCAGTTTGTCCTGTGTGCCTCCTTCTGTTTGACCTTGACGCACTACTGCCTCGCACCCTCTACAGCCTCCCCACTGCCTCTATCTGCTCCTTAGCAGTTATTTACCCGAAAATAAGCTCCGCATCCGGGAAAGCGTGTGCTGGTTTTTAAACTCCCAGACTGCAATTTAAAGGAATCAACAGCTGCCAGCAGAACAAGCACAAATCCCTCCTAATCTATCTTGCATTCCTTTATAGATTTGTGAGACTATAAATAATGGTTTACTTCCACATCTATTAATAAAAATGAAAGTTAAGAATGCAGGTCATGTAAAGTTTTGTAGCTCCCGCCCTGGGTAAAACCAGAACGTGTATTAGCTATGTAAATTAATACTAAAATTAAATACTTGGCAGTGAAAACTGCACTTGGATTTCAACTTAATGAGCACGGCAGAGCAGGCATCCCGGACAACCTTCCAGTCAGCTGCTGCAGCTTCCCTCTTTCTCCAACAGATTTATTCTGCACTTCTATCCCAACTCAGCCCAAGCTCTCTGTAGAACACACGTGTTGCCCTTTCACCACACCACTTCTCATGCTTAAGAACATCTCCAACAGAAACCTTTTTATAGAATTAGAGAATCACAGAATGTATTGGGTTGGAGGGGACCTCTAAGATCATCAAGTCCAACCGTTATCTAACTTCACCATGCCCACTTCTGAACCACATCCCTGAGCACCCCATCTAGATGGCTTTTAAATACATCCAAAGATAGTGGTTCCACCACTTCCCTGGGCAGCCTGTTCCAGTCTCGGACACTCTTTATCCAGGTGCTCTTTTCTTTTTAGAAGGAAATGACACTTTGCTGCTCAGCAGAACTCAGGTAACAAAGATGTGGATGTTCTTCCCGTCCATGGTATCACCTTACCTTCCCCTCCAAGCAGTCACTGTTAAGACACGGCTTTACAGGGCAC